>NC_049980.1:23499019-23568590 GCF_000003815.2 Branchiostoma floridae | reverse complement strand
GAGCAAACGAGTATCAACAGATCTAGACTCCACCTGGCCGATTTGTAGGATGACAAAGTAGACAATTTACAGATAGCAAGGAGGTTAAAAATCTGTCAGTGTTGGCCTGCAAGGAAAACAATTTTAGGCAACTCCTCCCTATTTGGCTAATTTCTACCATTTTCTCAGCCAGCATTGGAGCCCGAAGGAGAGATCTCTGTACAGCCTAATTTGATTTGGCCCTGTGCTAGCCTATGGGTGTGTCTACAGATTATTGATTCTTTGGGCTTGACTGCCCTTCATCACCCATGCTCATTACAATTAAATAGCTGATGCAAGGTCTTTTATAAAAATATGCAGATAGATAAGCAAAAAATGAAGGAAAAGATATAGGCAACGTTGGGATGATGTCTTACAAGAAAGCAAACATGATGGGGTAAAGACCTGGTAGGTCAATCTCCAAGCAGATGTAGAGAGGCAAAATCATAACATTTCTCAAGCTCCCAGTTCCGCAGAGAAGTAGGTCTTTCAAGTAGGTGATTGTTTCCTTTTATCTAATCTGACCAGTAAATAAAAACAAGCAAATCCGTTTAAACAGGTGACTTAATTCATCTGGCCACGATGACAGAGATACGGTATCTTGCCATAATTTATTTGTTTGGTATTTTCGAGCTGGTTTATTATTGTTTTTTACAGGGATGCTTTGTTCCTCTTGCACTGGATTTTGACCTCAAATCGCTTTTACCAAGACTGTAGGAGAGAGAGTGACTCGTACCTGATTAGGGCTGTCCCTGCTAAACGGTACAATTATCGGAATAACACAGGAAACAATACAATGATGAATCTATCTACAACACAGCGGTATAGCGGTTTGACCGCGTGGTTGCTATGTCTTTTGACCCCGATCACTCATCAACATGACAAAGATACCACGTTAACCATTACACAGAAAGGTAGATGACTTAGAAATCGGCTTAAATGTTCCCCAAGCGTAACAAACATAAAGCATTCCATTAAAGAATCGTGTGGGCTATTTAAATCCAGGAATTTATATCGCAATCTATCAGTACGCGATTTTCTGGCGGGAACTGCGCTGTACGTACCTTGTCGCGATTTGTGTTCAAGCAGAGGCAAGCTGCGCGTTTTCTGAAGCCATCTGCGTCGTATGTTCGGACTTGGTTTTCCTTGGGCTTCATTGTGGTCCTGAATTGGCTTGCTTGATCCAGAATATGCTCAAAATTACGTAGAAACATTCACCCACCCGACGACGTGAGCAGCCATTTTGAAAACACGATGGTTCCGCCTGGCGCTGATTGGACAGCGAGTTTTCCTTTTGACCAATCAGAGATATGCCGGGTGCTGGAGGCGTGATCAGGGCGTGATGGTGACGTCACATACACCAGCACAGCTGATGCACGCGGGAAGTAAATGATATGCTGGCGAGCCCCGCTTGATCAACATTGGCGCACTGGAAACGGGCCAAATGTCGACGCAAAGCTCCATACAGCCCAATACCTTACGAGGGAGGTGAGCAAAGAAAGAAAAACTTGGATATTTTATTCCGCCCATTAGCTAACATACATAATAGATACATAAGAAGCTAATATTCCTGAACTTGACGTAAAAACATGGACATGCAAACTGCATAAATTTCGGGTATATGAACCAATGTAACTTTTCGGTTCTAGTGGTAGGATGTTTTATTTCATAAACCCGGCAGCTAGGCTACACTGCATATACAAGCACACCAAGCCGGGTCGATTTCTCTCGTACATGCGTGTATATGTCGTTCTCGGCCGTATTACCGTTACTATCTTGTATCATCACTGACTATCTTGTATACAAAGCTGCCATTGCTATACCCAAGGAGGTTTGCTATACCGTAACCAGATCTACACATTGCACTATATTATATATAACACAAGCTTATGGAATGGTATAGGGCAGTTACAAAAGATTACGGATAGTTACAGAAATACGGCTACACTTCAATATCTACAAGGGAGCTACAAGAAGCAGCGTCTGAGCATTTCAATTTTGGCCCCCGATCCATTTGCTAACTACTTTCACCTGACCAGCTACTATTGGCAACTGTATCTAAACAATTAGAGAGGCATCGGAAATATGAAATAGTACAGATGATGAGTACTAGTAAAGTTATTATCCTAATCATCATCTAAATATGTCAACGTGGCTGATAAAATAAACTTAATATCGAACGGCCGATCCCGTTCTCCTCTTTGAATGAAGAAGTTTTAACAAAGTCAGTTGAGTTCTGGTACTCATTTGGAGTGACTTGAGAAAAACTTCAAATAAACCGGTAAATCCAGAATCCCCCAAGCTATTTAGCCTAAAATACACCTGTATTATCCGTTCTGGTATTATTGGGCAACATGCACTCCTTTTCTGGGTACGTTAACGTTATATGTTTCAGCTCCTTTTCGCCACCGACCAACGATTACGATTCAGCACTTGTCCGTCAGACCCTTCCAGTCCTGCCAGTATCGGCGGGTCATCCGCACACAGTACTCCCTGATGTTCGGACACTTCTCAGTGACCAGGGCGTGCAGGTCAGACGACTTGGGTGCGGCCCACAGGATCTCCGCCATGAACCCGTACACAGTGGCGTCAGCCTCGGTGGGCTCCTCCCCCATGAAGAATGGTTTCTCTCCTGAAGGATATATTGTATACGCACAGTTGATTATTATAGCAAACAGCATTAGAAAAATATATCAAATTTGCTTGTAGCAATACTCGTACTCTACAAGATTACACTGAGTCCCCCGACCGTGCGACATAGAATATAATCTCACTGGTAGTTGGATCAATCCAAGTCCTAACCTAGAAACTCCGAGACCGCCATGATGTCCTTCTCGGTGATGTCATTGATATCTTCCTGGGAATGTCGACCCATGCCTTGTGCCCACAACATCTTGCTCAGTCTTCGCGCAGATCGCCGAAGTAGAACGTTGTGCACAAACCAGCCAACCTCGAACAGGGACCCAAGAACGTGGAAATGCTCAATCCAGCGGAAGTGCACCAAGCCCCTGAAAGTGAAAGGCAGGAGTGAAGTTCTCATGGTGTTTGTATACGGCGCTATACTTTAGCTGTCCCCAAGACATAGAAATTCAAAGATAAGGTGCATATGTTAAACATGTAGTCGCAGTATAATTTCTATCGACCTAGGCAGTATGATTTACCAAAGTGATGCATATGCGTGTCCGCTTTTTTGTGCTTTTGCCATTTCCTATTAAAGAATATGTTTCCCTTGACCTATGTGTGGTGTCAAGCACGAAACGTTCTATCTACTAGCAAAGGACCAGCAAAATAGAGTGAAGATCTCAGAAGAACTATATGCTGAGGTCATGCTGGGCATGTGAAAGGGGTGATAGAAACGCTGTCGGAAAGCCACACGTCCATTTGACTAGACGAAAACACTAAATAAAGCACCAGTAGGTGTTTTCCTCCAGCATCTTCACGAAAGCCCGGCTGATGGCTCTGTCCGTGGTACTGAGGGATCGGTTCAGGTCGAGCTGTAGCTCCTCTTTGAGGAACTGGATGATGAGCCCAGAGTCTGCCATAGCTCGCCCATTGTACTCTATCCACGGAATCTTCCCCTAGACAAAGAAAATACAAATGTTACATAAAATCTTACAATTACGGACAGGGTACAGCTTATTCACAAAATCATTCCAAAGCAGTTTCGTTTGGGCTCTCAGCCTACTTTAACTATTCCTTACATTGGGGCCAGGATCCATCCTTTTGTAGACGTTCTCGTACGGAATGCCTGCCAAGCGCAGGTACATCTCCAGCTTCAGGCAGAAGGGTGACAGGCTGGGCAGGCTGCTGGCTGGGATGTGCTGGTGGAGGTACACTTTACCTGGTAACGGATAGAGGAGTGAAACGTGACGTGCTTTGCGTGATAACTTTTACCCGGCTGCATTCTGTGGCTTCTAAACATGAAAGACAAGATGGAGAGGAAGTAGTAACGGCAACCCCGAAGTGTAAAGATCAATAAAAAAAGACGGTGGACGACGAGAAGAAGGAGAAGGGGGTAATGACAAGCCACGTTAGGGCTAAATATGGTAGATTCGGTGCGTGGATAAACTCGCAATAACTAGGTAGGTCAACAAAAAGGTAGGTCTCCTGCGCTGCATTTCTACATGAAGGGGTTGGCGTATTCGGCCTACGTCTTTCTGATAAATTATGTATATCTGTCTGGGCACAGGCATATACTTTCCTGTGTATGAACATTTAACATGAAGTTCTTCTCTTCAAATACTATATCGCGGTCAAAGACTCACCAGGCTCGAAGTTTTCCCTTGTCTTCACCTTCACCCTCGATCCATATCCCCGGCCTCCACAGCACATTCTGGCGATCACAAAGACGAACAGGCACCAGAGAACAAGCACCAGTGCATTCTTCTGGACAACATGCCCGACGTCGTTCAGGGCTACGCCATTGCGAGCTAGTTCGACGAGCTCCAGGGTGCCATTTTGTAAATTCTTCGCCAATGTGATCACTACTTCGAGAACGCTTTGAAGGAGCGAAGCCATTATTGATAATATAACGTTAACGTCCTTGGTTGAAGCTAGACGATGTCTGAAGGAGGAATGGACAATTAAACAGCTGTCGTCGACATCACTTTGCCAAATATCATAGTGTCTGTCACTTGGGCTAAGTACTTCCGGGTTTGATAACTATCCGAACTACGTGATCTATCCCAAGTCGCTTTGGGGGCAGATGGGGACGGGGTGGGTGTTCCACTTCTATGGATCTTGAGTACTATTATAACGTTACTGTACTGAGTAATCAAACGATTTGATTTCTTCCATGGTCTTCCATGTCTTCGGTGCGAGACTATAACTTACATTAGCTTGTTTGGATTATAAGTTACAACTTTCCTCGTTACTCACGGACTGGTATGCAGACACATGTGCTGTAAGAATGCCACCTAGCGAGAGACATTGTGAATGGATGTGCCACAGCTGGTGATGTCAAAGGTCACTCTAGACGTGCCAGGACGACCGAGGGGGAACGCTTCAGCTTCATCAAGAAAGACTTCCAACATCACACGGGCTCCAGACAACATGGGACAAAAACACGAGAGTTTATCAGTAGGAACTTGAACCCAGTAGTGCCTAGCATCGAACGGTTAACGTAAGAGACCAATTCTCGGGAATGCAGTAGTAGGACAACAACAACAACAGTAAGACTTCGGTTACAGCAGCACTGCACACTACTGTGGTCCAGACATGAGCGACGTGTCGTCCTTGTGGACAGGGCTACCAGACATTGCCCTACTGGAGGTGTTCTCTTGCCTGGCCACGCCCCAGGACAGGTGGAACGCCTCTCTCGTCTGCAAACACTGGAGCAGATTCTTCGGGTAGGTATTCCTTGAACCAAGGAGGAGGTTAACGTTATATTTTTATATGAGACCTCACTGATATAGCTTCTGACATCAGTGGCATGTATTTAAATAATATAAACGATAACGTTTTTTCCAGTCACCCCAAGATTTGGGAAGATGTAGAACTGAACAGTGACAGGTCTGATGATCTGACAGTAGCGAGCATCAGACGCTTCGGTGCCCACTTCAGGAGGGTCAAGGTGTACAATTCAACCTTCTTCTTTGGTGTAAGAGATATCCTTAGGGAAATAGCACAGAGGTGAGTTCTTCATGTTATTCAGGGCGTTTTTTTTTACAGACTAATTGTTTCATTGTCTTATAATATAGGCATAAGAACACCTAACTTTTCCAGTTTCTCTGAGCTGCGTGTGTTGGAGTGATGTTTGTTTATGCCTTCCAAATTTTCTGTCATAAAATGCCAGATATCTAACGCTACAGCCATGATCTCTGCACTCTTGCAGGTGTGAGAAAGTGGAGGTGTTCATTCTTGAGCCGACCTACCGGACCCACGAGCCAATATACCTGGGTATCATGGCAGAGTTTATGGTTACATTCAACAAGGTGAGGACTTGATATGACTGTTCTTTATGTGTAAGGATGTATGATGTATGATCAATTGATGTCTAAGTAAAGTATGATATGGGTCATTAAGAATATCAATCTGTACATGGTCAACTTTCATGTCATTTTGAAGAATCCTAATAAATATTTACTGCTTCTCTTGCTATTCACAGCCCAAACCCACATCACCTACTCTCTGCTCCAAGAGCTATCTGCTACTGACTCAGAAATTATTGAGAAGAACTTGAAGTTCTGCTGCAGTACCATAGAAAACTGCCAGTGGGCTCAAAATCTAATCAACACACCAAATATAATTAAGATCTGTCCACGACTTCTGAAGTTACACTGTTCAGAAACATACAAACAAACACACAGACAGGAAAACATAACTTTTCTTGGCAAAGGTAAACAACTTAACATGTGGAAACCGGATAAAATCTCATGTTGTTGGTGTAAATTGTTGGTGTATTAATCTTCTTCATCAAATCTATTTCAGCTGCATGATCTGAGGGAAGTTCGCCTGCCTTTCCTTCAGACAACAGGAACTGACAGCTATAACCCTCTGAAATCTATCGGCACCAATTCAGCTCAAACTCTGTCTGTGTTAGATGTGACAGAGTTCACCCGTTACCCTCGTCCTCTCAGCACTATTCTCAAGTTGAAACACATCAGATCTCTGGGCATCAGCTACCAGAACCTGACAGAAGACATTCTCCTTGCCATGAAAGAGCACAGAACGTTGCAGGATTTGACAATAGTCAGGTCACATGCCAAGCCGCTGTGCGGGAGTGGAACAACACTGCCTGGGAGTATCTGGCAGGATTTACAATATGAACTGCCAGACCTCAGGGTTCACCTGGTTCTGACAGAAGAGGCACCCCTGTCCTGTCCCAAAGGAATTCCTGCCATCTCATATGCAGTTGCTGACCACAATAACCCAAATTCTGTCCAGTTGAACCGTTTGGTGTCCAAACTCATTCTGACATATTCTGAGACGTTGCAGAACTTTGTCATTAAGGCAGACAACTCCTTCTATTGGGACCTGCAGCTAGCCCAGCTGGCCCGCAGGTGCTCCAACATGCGTGTTGTCATAGTGGATGGAACTGTTACCTTGGAGGCACTCGTTCAAGCCTGTAGACAGTGGGACAAACTGGAGCTGCTATACGTGAAACAGAGCAAGGTTACATCAAATGGGGAGAGCATGGATCAGGTTGGTACTATATGCTGAAAACTGGTTTAAATCAGACCGTTCAAAGATATTCCCATGATAGACAAAACGTTTTGATTCTGCTCAAGGGAAAATGTGTTGTAAAAACATGTTGCTCAAGGGCATTAGTGCAACAGCCATATACCACTGTGGTAAATCCAGAGGAAAAAAAAACATTCTGACGATGTTTGTTTACTGCACATTCACTGAAGGGAGGAGCTAGACCAATTGATGGTCAACCATATTCATAGCAGTACCCTAGAAGAATTGACTGTCATAAATTGTAATTATATTCTAGTTGTATGCCATGCTAGATCTCTATAACCTGAACTTTGCCCTATCTTCAGGTGGACAGGGAACCACTACAGCAGGAAGAACTGTCCAAAATACTGGGGTATCCATGGCAGCCGCTTGGAGACCAGGAGTTTTTCCAGAAAACAAAAAACTTTCTGAGTAACACCATGACAACTGCTGTACTACGGAGAGCTCCTCCCAAAGTCTATGACAAAGGATATAGATATTAGAACTCTGGTCTTTTTATGCTAGATTTTAGATTGTGGGCTGCAGTTAAGAAGTAATGTAAAAACTAGTAGTTACTTTGGGGCTTCTGTTTTTGAAAGTTGCCGCCACTGGTTGTTGCACTGTGTTCAATAGAGATTACATTTACTATTTAGAAGAATTTGAAAACTTGCCCCACAGGAAGGTCAGGTTAAGGCAAGTGATAGGGTGCCACTTCTTTAAGTGCCAACAATAGATTTTACAATCATGTGTGAAACTAAAGGCAGGAGTTTACACATCCAGAATCTCTATTTTAGGGAGCAGCAAAAGTTAGCTTGTGTTTACCAGTACAAATTCACATGACTGTTCACCTGACTTTTATGGAATTTGATATGCACACCACTTGTTAAATAACAGAACAGTAAAATGCAATATAGACCATTAAAATGTGTAACTATGTGAAATCAAAGAGGTTGAGGTTCAACCTCCTTGGTGAAATGAAAGATAAATAATGACAACAGAATTTCTTTATTTACAGTTAAACAGTGTGCAACCAAAGAGGAAACACATCATATATATGTAGACTTTTCTTTTCCTCTTCAGACTTATCTTTGTTATGGAACTGGAAACATTCAATACAAAGTAGAGGCTGGCACTGCACAATTAACTACGGACCTATGTGCTGTATATGTACAGAATGTATGGCAAAATGGAAATCAATTGTATTACTATATTTCTCTTTCACACTGAGTCATGTTTCTATTTGTGCTTCAGTATGCTTCATATATTGATTTGTATTTTCTCTTCATTGTGGAAGCTTCTCCTCCCATATCTGGTAAGACTAGATAGCAATAAAGGCGTCACTATTCCATATGCAACTTGTAATATGTGTATAAACATTTCACTTTTTTTTTTCAAATGCTGGGCTTCCTCCCATGAACAAACCAATACAATATACTACAACACAATAAGTTTGACGGACCTTAGTACAAAGGTACACATGTACATGCATGTCTATTTTAACTCCAAGGTGGATAGCATGGTAGAATATGAATTTATGCTACATTAATATAGCAGAACAAAATATATGAGAGCTTGAGACCTTGGCACATAATGACTCTTATATATTCTTTAAACTTCTTTCTTGATGAAGAGAAGCTTGTATCTTCCAATAATATGATTTTCATAAAAATGATTTCAATAGCCCTGTAGTGTTTTTAGAGGAAATAACAACGACTTGGTAATCAAATCTCAAAATTATAAGAATCCCCAAATCAATACTTTGTCGGATTGCAGTTCATACAGCTGACACTGCCCAACAACATATATACATGTCATCCTGATGTCATCAGTGTAATAGAGAAGTTGACATGTTTATAATGTCACATACTGAGTGCCTGGAGGACTGCATCAAGTCAAGGGAGCAGTAAATAGTGCTGGCCTCATCAGGACTCATTTTGTACAAGTGTGTAGGGCAGCAGAAGTGTCAGGTGATGTCACTCCGTTTGGGAGGCCTGTGAATATTCCTCTTAACACACTGTACGATCCACTCAATGCTCTCATTAATCCCAGTCCTGTGGATGAAACAACAGTCTGCATTCAAGACGTGCCACACAGATTTTTGACACCAATAATGACATTATCTTGTAGATATAAATCATCATTTGTTACCTTTATCTTCAGCCAGTTCTCAGATAAAGTAAAGGCATACACAACAATGTATGGTGAATTTACTGGTAGCTATCACTATTACATAAATTGATACACTCATCTTCAATTGCAACATTATAATTGCACCATCCCTTATAGAGCTAGCATAACAGCATGTGCTTTTGGAGTCCCAACTCACCCTTGCAGAGCTGACACTGGCTGTACCAGACAGTCCCGCTTGCCTATTCGAGGTGCGCTCTCATTGAAAACATCTTTTATATCTGCAACTGTCATGCAGTTCTGAAATGAGGAAACACAGCACAACTATGAAATTCTTTTTCCAAAAAGAGGTTAAGGGCAGAATATGCTGTCAAGGAGAAAAGCTGATTCAACACACGTAAATTCCAACAAAATGATATCCCTTTCCTTACCTCAATATCTTGTTTGTTGCCCACTACGAGAAGAGGTACACCTTCCAATGATTCACTACCGAGCATCTTGTCTGAAGAACAAGAAAATACCTCTAAAGCCAGGTGTACATAAAACCAGATAGCTTTTGAAAGTGCCCAAGTTAGAAATTTTCATTGAAAAAAAAAGAGACAACCTACCAAAAGCCAATTTGGATTCTGGTAACCTTTCCCTGTCATCAGAGTCTATCATGTAAATGACACCATGTGACTCTGCATAGTACTGCAGGAAAGGAAAAGGCAGGTTTACACAAAATCATAAAAAGCAACAAGCCAACAAAGGTTTTAATATTGTTATGCACACAAGCAAGGTATGTTAAAATGTTTCAAGCACAAGGAAATTTAATCCAGGAGCTTTGTTGTGTCTGTGTGAATCCACATACCAGAAATTGCAAGTACCAAATCTATCTACTTTATATTAGAGTTGTGTAATGGTAAAAAAGTATTTAGTTGATAGACTTTGGCTTGTTGGGCAGCCTTGCCTAAATGTCAGTCAACACAACAAAATAAAACCAAGCATGAAAACAATGACTGGAAGGGTTGTGGTTTTAATGATATCTTTTACTTCTGATGCTCCTTGTGAGATGATGCATGTCCTAAGATGTTTGAAAAGTCCCACCTTATCCCAGAGGGACTGCAGCTCCTCCTGTCCACCCAGATCCCAGAACATCAGCCGGACTGAACCCACGTCAATCTTCCCAACTGTGGTAAAAATGGCACAGAGATTGTTAAAATGTACATTAGATGTATCTTATCTTTCATACAACTGGGTGTTGGACACTTCCTTTAAGGTTCTAAACATACAAGTGTACTAATAGTAATAACTATGGTATGTCAAAAGATGGCTTAGTATCTTGAATTTCTCTACTTTACTTCATTTAAACACTACATTATGCAGCATTACACAAAATCTGCAATAGCATTAGCAAGCTACAGCATACTAGTGTAGCCATATTTGTGCTACTGATACAATTACTGCAGACAAACACGCAATTTTATGAGCTCTTTTATAACCTGATCATACAAACCATTGAGTCCCACTGTGCTTGTGATCTTGTTTAGGTTCATGCCTTTGTAGTTTCTTGTGAACTGGATCTTGGTTTGCTCTAGAAATGTCTGGAGACAGGAAAATTACATACATGATCAAGAGCAATTCTGCTGAGAATCATATGATTTTGCAGCATGAACAATGGACATGTCAAAATTCTTAACACACAACCTGACTTCCCTTACAACTATGTCAAGACATTGTTTTTGATGTTGCATAACAGACTTAACAGTGTATGTTTGTTTAAACATGTAAATAATATGCTGTTGCTGTATTTCAATTAACCACCAACATGGTCAGTGGGGGATCCAAACTATAAGTACTAACAGTAACACACATTATGATGTCAATCATTCATAATGGATATCTAGACTTATTGTGCCATCTTGTAATAAGGCTGTTTTGTGTAGTTTTCTTTATCAAAATGTTCTGGCATGGAAGACAGACATTATAATGATTATTACTGTAATTATTGTTTAGTGAACATACCGTCTTGCCAGCATTATCAAGACCCAAGATGAGTATACAGTATTCATCCCTCTGGAACAGGTACTTCCACAGACCGTGCAGCAATGTGAACATGGTGCCTGGATAACAAATGGTTTGCCGGGTTAAATGGTTATGTTGAGTCAAAAATAAATACCCCTCAGTGGCCTAGATTTCCTATTTGATACTACAAAACATACAAGCATGATTTGTTATCATTTACAATAGTACAACATTACATGTTAGACACAACAAGTTTAAAAGCAATCAATAAGCTATAGATTGTCTAACATGTTACACTATACTATTGTAAACGATAATAAATCATGCTTGCATGTTGTTATTATAATAATAATAATAATCTTTATTGCATGTTCATGCCGTTAAAGCTAAATGCACAAATGACCACAAGTGCTCTAATGGGTGAAAAGGAATAAAAACAACTAAGCTTATACAGTAGTTTCAGCTAGACTAATGAAAAATGATCTACAGTATCATGTGTCTCCATATGATACATCACAATAATATCGTTAATCGCTACATCTAATATTTTCTTCTCTCTTTTTGTTACTCGTTTTTATCATTTTTGAGATCGAGAAACGAGACATCTGCGTGTGAACACCTTGCCCGGTGTTGTGCACGCTAACATTATGTCACAAAAGTTGGACATACAAAAGTTTACGGTGACGTGTGTGTATATCATCATGTTTCCGATTTACGTAACGTTAGAATAATTTATGTTTCTGTCGCGACGCGACTTGTCGGAGTGTTCACCCCCCTCCCCAACAAATTTTACAGAAATTACCGAATTTAGCGCGACACGTAACATATGGCTTCTCTTTTTAAATAATAGGCTTAACCTACAGAATTAACAAACACTTTACACATGAGAAAAACAAATCTCACCTTCGTGAAAGGACCTTTAAAGCGAAAATTGTAACCGGATCAAAACATTTCATCCACGTCCACCACTATCACTGGGGTTAAAGGTCAACTCGTAAATAGTGGTATATTTGTGACCGACGATTCGAGCGGGACTTGCATTTTGACTTGGATGTTAGTATTTATTGACCTCAAATGGTCGTTTTCTTAATTTTCCCTGCATATTGTGAGTATTTTTTTTACTGTCGTATTTGTTTTTGCAAGTATTGGTTCAACGTGTAATTACAACCCTGCCGAAGCATGGTCCCTCTCCAAGCTACCTGGGATCTGCTTAAAGTTTGAGATTAGGTCTATGGTCTGCTTTGCAGAGTTTCTCTGCTGGCCCACTTAATGTGTAAGAGGTAGGCAAAAAAATATAGTATTGAGGCAAGTGCATGTGCATGGACATATTTAAACTTATTACTTTTGCCAAAGGATATGGTATAGACTTTAGTGCTCTTTTAAATTTTGTCAACACAAGGATAATAATTCAAGTAGTTACCTCACAGCAAATTGACCTTTCTATCCAGCATTTGCTTTGAAGTAGAGCAGTCACCCTCTGGTAAACTGGAGCATGAAGCCTTTTCCTTTGGCTATATAGTGAAATGCAGCTTCGACATAGCTCACTCCTAATTAATTGCTTTCATATTCTTCAGGTTAGGCTCAGGCTGTTTCTTTAAGGTCTCATTGATGAGTTTCTTCTTCTCATAGACTTCTATGTTATAATTCGTGGTTTAAATGGGCGCGTTTATAATGAAGCTACGTGAAATTTCAGCAGATTTTTCATTCTATGTCGAGCACATTTACCCTATATCGTGGGAAAAAATTGCCAACGTAGACTATACGTAGGAACTTTTTTTATAGCAATTACAAACTACGATTAGTCAATCCCCACAAAAGGCACTTTTTCGCTGCGAGTATACAACCGCACCACTCAGAACCCACGACTGTGTACCTCCGACCTAGCGCGCGGCTGCAAAACTTTACCTGCTAATTTCTTCAGTTACAAATAAGCTTTCACCAATCTAACTTTTGAGATCAGTTCCGCTGGCTAAAAGGGAATTTCTCACCACTAAAAACATGCGTCCGTGCAGCCGTTCATTTTTGGCTCGGATCTCTTTTAGGGTACCCACTCGCGGAGTAATACATCAATGAGACCTTATGTTTTTAGATACTGTCTTTGGTTTCACCTGTTTTTCAGAATTACCCATCTTACCAAGAGTTCTTTTCAAAAACGTCATGTATATCTGGGTTGCCATAGTCAGTATGATTCCTTGTTGTATGGTAGTTTCAACATTGTTCTCACCTCACTCACACACACACACACTCACTCTCCTGTTTAACGTCTGTTGAGAGAAATAAATACAATTCGTACTGTATATTATGCATATATGTACTTGGTTGCCATATAGCTTAAGATTTGTTTTTCTTTTAGTTGGCCAGCCAAACTGACAAGGAAACCTGACAAACTAGAAAGCCCAACAAAAAAACCTAGCCTGTGTTTACACAATCTCTCGCTGGTTGGGTTAATGACCCCCTCCTCCTCTCCTAGCTAGCTAGGGCGGCGACAATGCACGATTTTAGTCAGCCTACACCTAAAAAGAAGAAAAAAACTGGGGAGAGCCGCTTCATAAGGCTTTCAGATTGCCTTCCCCTTACAGAGACCAAAGGCTTAACAGTCACTCTGAATGTGTGTGTACATGTATTTTGTGCACATTAGACTGCAATAATTAGAACCAGATCCATTATTCTAAAATCACCTTGTACGTGATGTAATGGCTATTTACATTTGTATTTAGGCTTTTATGAAAGCTCCTAGCCCTTACACAATCATGATTGCACTCACACTTAAAGACTAATGAAGACAAGGATGACAAACACAACATACTGTTATATGTGTTTCTCTTTAATTCAGCTGTTATTCTTCAGAGAAACATACATAGTGTGTGTCTGACTTGTTGTAGTAGTCATGTCATATTCAGACATCAGCTGCATATAATAATCTAGGAACTCCGACAGGCTGCAAAACCCGTACATCAGGGATGGAGTCAAATTCCTGCCAAATAAAAGACACAAAAACAAGGTTGAGTATAACATAGTGATTGATTGGAAGCAGGAAAGGGATTCAATTTGAATTAATATAGTGGCCAGTCAGGGAACAAGAAAGGTTGTCCTTGGAAACTACTGTTTGGGGAACAACATTTTAAGTTGCCTTGTTCAAATGACATGTTCATTATTATCACTTTATCAGCTTTGAAATAAGCTTTGGAGTTTAACATGAACAGTTATATTCTGCATGCAAACACAAAAGGTTTCAACATTGTTAACTGCTTTCCTTTATGGATTGAAATTTTCATACTATCTATTTAAAAAAATGCTCAATTCCAACAATCAGAAGACCTGTATTTGTGAAAAGTTCTTACATGAAGTCTGATTCTAGGGGTTCTTGGGTGCTCTGAATCCAGGGACACCAACAGGCTGTGTCACCTGCAGACCTGAGATGTTACCAAAGTCCTGCAGGAAAACAGTACATGTACATCATCAGGACAGCACAAGGATACATGTACACACATCATTGGAAATAACAGCCAGTATATAGCCCGCCACACCTTTGTAACGTGGCACAATTATTCTGTATCAACAAGAAACTGCAGCTGACAGGTTTAATGTTGTAAAAAAGGTTGGGACTATTCACTGTCCCTATGTTCTTACAGGTTTAATTACAACATAACACTTCACAATTCAAGTCTATGATACTATTAACCATTTTCTACTGGCCAGTGACTTCAAAATAACACTCACCAGAGACTTCAACATCTCCTTGGTGTCAGGGTCCACTTCAATGATGTCCTGGTCAATTGCAGACACCTGCAGAGGACAAATATACACCATAATCATTATATGTACCTCAACCTTAGGTGCCTCTCCAACATCACAAATTATTGCTTCATCAGGATAGCTTTTCCCTGGCCGCCTTAACTGTTAGTAGACATACATATCATGTGATACAGCTGAAAGTTTATTGGAAATTCTTGCCCGTTGGCTATTAGACCAAAATTATGCAATGAATACCAAGTGTGTGTCCACGGGTAACATTGACACAATAGGAACACATTGCTAGCCTAGTGCTAATATTTCTTATGGTATTAAGATAATACAAGAGAGGTTGACAAATACTCAGACAATAACTCACCATGAGTTAGGTTTGCAAAATGTTTTACAATTTAGTCTTGTAACCTGGTAAGTGTTTCCCTTCAGCCCAACAGTTTTGCATGTAGCATGGTTTCCTCCACCTCCCAGGACCATGTTACCTGGGACGTGGTTTCCTACCTGCAGTTTTTCTACTTTCTCATCCCGAACTAGGAGGCACCGAACCAGCCACCCAGATGCGATTTTTGAGAAAGAACAAAGGCCATCATGTCCTATGGCTACAAGTTTGATCTACTTTTTCTGATGTTCTTAGAATGAATCACAAAAGATTTTCCAGCCTTTTACACCACTCATCAATTCTTCTGGAGCATTAACAAGCAAATTTGACAGTAAAGTGAGTTAACTCACAGCCTGAATGAACCATAGAAATGGCATTATAGCGGTAACAATGTCAGCAGTGCAGCAGTGCATTTGAACAACTAGGCTCCAAATTACTGGTATGGTTGGTTGCAATTAGGGTTTTACCATAGTATAGTGACTGAATGAGCCATATATGAAATATCAGGCACACCTCAGGAACATAGTTGTCTCTCCTCTCCCTCTCCTCCTCCTGCAGCTTGATGGAGATACCACGGACTGGTCCTCGCTGGATACGCTTCATCAGATGGGTCACAAACCTGGGGAAATATCAACATTTCATTGTTTGTCTGGGTTAAGCAAATGATATCACAGCAACCAAGGCAACAATGCTGGGAAGCTAACAAAACCCAGGCCTTTAAAGGTCTGCTACGCAGTTTTTTGCGCTCAAATTTGAAATATTCTAGAAGTAAGAAATCTCAGATTTACTACTACTTTCGGACACTTTTGTGTCATTATTTCACATTTGCAACGTAGAGAATTAGCCTATAAACATTTCGTCCTACGCGCGCTGTAACTTTCTGACCTCCCTAGTTAGGCACCGGTGAGAATTCGAACAAGAATCAATCATCAAAGGTTCGTTCGGAAGAAAAAAAATGGCTGAAACCCAGCGCGGGTGTGCAGATTCACAGGTTTTCAAACGTGCTCGCACTGCGAAAATATCGACTCCCGACATACCTTGAATAGTGTTCCGTAACGTGGTAGGCTTGATTCAACTAACTATATAAAGAAATGGCCGGAAAATGGATTTTTTGTTTTCAGTTTGAAGCGCAAAAAACTGCGTAGTAGACCTTTAACTAACAAATAAATTAGCGTATAAAATACCAATACCAATAATATGTAACAGTTGGGGTAACCATAAAATATAGTTATAAAGTGTCCAATACAATCACACATAAAAATCCAGTAGAATGGAATTTTTCCATGTGTAATCATCCACATGATGGTCACCAAAGGTAGAAAAGATGTCAAAGTTTGTTTATCATAACGTCAGTGACAAAATATGTCTATACTATAGATGGGTAACGGTTGGTCATTGGTTGGGTGAAGCAAATCATAAACACCAGAAAAGTCTAGAGATTATCTATACAATACGCAAATTAAGCAATAGAAATAAACACATTCAAAATACGGCAGCGTGGCGCGTTGGTACACCCGATCCCTCGATCTCGGAAGTTAAGCAACGCGCGGTCCGGATAGTGCTTGGATGGGAGACCAACCAAGGACGTCCGGATTGCTGTAGCCTCACGAAGCTTTCCACGAAATCGTCTTCCGGGAGGGACGTAAAACGGGGGTCCCGTGCTCGAGGAGGTGCCTCGACCACGTTAAACAGCCTCATTACCCTCACTTTGGGTACCTACTGGCTGCAAAATACACCCGATATTATTATTATTATTATTATTATCATTATTAAG
The DNA here is from genome assembly GCF_000003815.2 of Branchiostoma floridae. Lineage (NCBI taxonomy): Eukaryota > Metazoa > Chordata > Leptocardii > Amphioxiformes > Branchiostomatidae > Branchiostoma > Branchiostoma floridae. The sequence continues at coordinate 23,551,380 of NC_049980.1, read as the reverse complement.
AAGAAGAATGGTAAAGTGTATGACTAGAAGACCCTACCCTGCAACCTTGTTCCTCAGTTTTTTGCTGGGAATGATGGCTATTTCCTCACATATCCGCTTGTTTGTGTGGAAGTCGAGGGTAAGCCGGGTGTAGTATTTCTCGATGATCACCCGAGCCGCCTTTTTGATCGTCTTCGTACGAACGCGACCCTGCACGGTTCATAAAAATAACACACTATCACACAGTATCAGACATAATTTTTCGGCAAGTCCGCCATCTTTATAGCAAATGCGTGAGCGGAACATCCAATTTATCGGTCCTGAACCAACCTTCCTCTAACAGCAACTTCAAAAATAATGCATCCCATCTAATCTTGAAGGTGTCAAAATTAATTTTTGGGCTAAATTGTCTGCTATTTTGATCCGTAAAGGTACGGATGAAGTCGATTTTTACAAACATTTATTCAAGTACCCACCATGTTGAAATCTGGATCGGGAAAGGACGGCGCAGGGCCTGCTGGGAGACAAGTTGGACTTGCTGCTCGGTAGCGCCATCTAGCAGGCCATTGTAGAAGGGCAAGTATGGTTGAAATCACCTGGAAAAATCGTCATCTCATGCATGCATCAAGAATTTGCTCTTCAACGGTCTTTAATCATAAAATGTACACTAATTCCGTTTTCACACGTGAAATCAAACGTCCCGAATGTTTAGCTTGTCATCAAGTTAAGTTGCATGTGAATTGAAAAAGTTTAATATAAAGATGTGTGTTCTCGTAAATTTCTCATTGGGCGGCTGGAGTATTAAATCGGCAAGATCTTTTGTTGCCAAAAGTCCAAGAATAAAGTCTATGTGCCAAGTCAATACAGCATCAAATCAATCATGTAACAGCTTTCGTTCACCGCATTCAACGTGACGGTCGGACACATTGCAACAGCCTGGTGAATTTGAAGCACCGCCACACGTCACTCCTTGCGCGCAAAAGAAGTCAAAGAGTCTTCAAGAGCAGAACAGCCATGTCACGCTTGTTTCTCCTGTGTATCTTCACCGTATTAATACTGGCCAATGAAGGTAAGTTATTCAATATGGTACAGGAAAATAGAATTTTCAACGGAGCATTTAAGTAGGACTTTCAACTTTTTTTTGGTTGCTCTTCTCCACTTGCTCCCTAACTAGTCATGATGTTGAAAGAAAAGTCCAAAGAAAACGAACGGGAAGACATGCAAAAACCGAAAGCAAACTTGCCCAAATATTGGAGTACAAAATTTTGCAACCTGGCCTGAGCTCCTGCACGTACATGTACCGACATATGATTTGTTTTGCCCGAACAGTCACTCGAGCTCAAGACACTGACAACAAGGAGCGGATTCCCAGCGGGTTGCACGAGATGTGTACACGGAGGCTCAAAATAAGCTTTTCTTCGCTGTTTAAGTGTTTCTGGCTGAATCGTTTCCATCAGGTAAGTTGGGAAAACAATATTCCTGTCAATATTTTGAGCTGATGAGTCGGTTTTAACAGGGTAACGTTCACTCAACGTGGCATCATGAGAAGTCCAATGAAGTTTTAGTTACCTTCAAAACTAATTCAGACAGCACGAGTTTAGTTGATTTTTAGGATGTACATCATCAGGTGAAGACGCAAGTTTGGGGCACCGTGAGAATCGTAAGCTCAGGACCAGTATTCATTCCTGGGAACGCATCATCCCGTTGGCATTGTTGCCTGCTGCGACTTGCGTGTGCATTTATATCTTGTATCTGTTATCCTTACTATGTTTTAAAACTTTGTGCAAATTGAAATTCATGTTAAATCCTCAAGTGCCTATTTTAGACATACGGATACGCCAGTTAAGGTCGAATACTTCTTGTTCAACTGAACACTAGAATGTTATTTATCAGATAATTTTTAAAATCTTTTTTTAGATGTCCAGTCAACTCACTGGGCATGAACGACAATGTTTTTTCCTTCTCGCTCCCAGCAAAACGTAGACGGTCTTGACGTCGGAGACGGAAAGTGACCACCCACAAGTTGAGGTTCCGACGTAGATGACGCCGAGCTAACAACGTCATCAGCCGTCTTGGCCCATGTCGATAATAGAATAGCAGCCAACGCAATGGGCCATTTGACGATGAAATATTGAATAAAATATCTCCGGAATATATTTTGGTGCAAGTCTTTCTTTAAGTTTGGGCAAGGAGTCCTCTTTAAGATCATTGGTGGGTCAGGAAAGGCCATTGAGAGCCGCTTCCGAAGAGGGTACTTTCAGAGGATCCGTGTAAACATTCTGGTACAGGTTTTTCCTAAATTTTAGTGGTCCCCTTTGTTCTTGTTCATAGTGTTTAGATGTGTTGCACATTTGTCCTCGTCTTTATTATCATTACTTTAAAAAATTACCCTCTTCCCTCTACATCTTTCCTGTTACGGGCATCCAGCAAGAATGAATCAAACTTATATTGAAATCCATCAGTTAGTGCTGGTGACAGTTATAAACAGGCATAATTTGGGTCATAAAACAGGAGGAAAGTAAAAGAAGAAAAAAATCTAAATAACCCCAGCCACATCCATTTCTTTTGAAGTACATGTACTACTAAGGTCCTATATATAACACTGAGAACAGATGGCCAGGAGTGGTTGACAATGGGTAATAATGATTTTCCTTCCCCTTTGGAAATGAAGATAATACTGACATTTTCATGGGCAAGTTTGTGAACAAAAAGGCTTTGTTGTATAACAATGTAGACGGCCAACAGATGGGCTAGGTGGCTTCTGATGTAAGAGGGATTGGCTGCGACTGCCTAACAACAATGAAAAGACCTACCATTTTTGTTTGACAACCTCTCTACACATGTGCAGTTATGTAGCAATTCTATAACACTTAACTATGCTTGACCGATGAAGGTAGTACATTGATAAAAAAAGGCAATTGTAGCATTCAATCATTTTATCAATTCTTTCATCATAGAACAAACTCTTCCACCAGTCTAGAGGATATGCACAATGGTTGAACCCATCCACCACAAGTTCAGAGCAATGTGTAACACCACTATCTGGGTAACTTTCAAGTTTAATGATTCTCGTGAAAAAATCTTTGAGACCTCATGACAAATGTTTGATATTTCTACATTTGAAACACACACACACTTAACACTATCAATGACCGTGACCCCAAACATACATGCTATTTTCACATGTGCAACATTTCAAGGTTCACCTCTAACTAAAGGGCCATTCAAATTAAACACAGTTCCGGTACTGTACAACATACAGTAGAGCTTTAACAAGGTGTTTACAGTACCACATTTACATGTTGAACAAGCAAATAATTAATTGATTTTAAGCGTAGCAAAAGTCAATGCATCACTTTTGTTACCAACTTTCCTGTGTACGGTCCCTGACAAACATCTTTCAATGTTTGCAGTAATTTGGCTTCTCTTCTTACCTACAATGAACAGTTCCATAGACCTGGGGTAAATCAAGTATTCTAACCTTATTGCAGAGTCTGTTATTCAGCTGCCATCAAGCTTACATGTACAACAACAAGTAACTGTACCAAGAAGGGAATACAACGCTTATGTTTGGCTTGTCTGTATTCTGGTGAATTAGCAAACAGGATAGACCAAATCAAAAAGTTACATATTCATTCTCATTATGTTATTCTCTCTGTGTGGGTAGGCTCCAAGGTCCTAAACAAACAGGATACATTTTGCCATAGGTCTCCTGCAGTAGTCTGGGTACTACTTTCAATACTTACTGATGGCTCAAGCAAAAAGAATGAGCCAGTGGTAACTATTGGGGGTGGTACCCTGGCTACTCCTGCAGGCAATTCTTGCACACATGACCAGAGGAGTTAGTCCTGTGGGAGTGAGGGGTCGGGCATGGTAGGTGTGGCGCTTCCCATGGGTAAGGTGGGGTCAAAAGCAGGTGGTGGGGTAACAGCTAGTGGGGGTGAAGCACCCCTGGGGTGGGCTGCCTCGCCCCCAGCGGGGGGAACGTCACACCCGACTCCCGGCATCCCCTCGGATGGTTCCACTACAGCGGGGGCTGGAGGCTCCTGTTGTGCAGGTTCTACCACTGCTTGTGAAGGGGAGGGCAGGCTGGCCTCCTCCTGAGGGCTGGAGCTGCTGGAGCTGGAGGTAGAAGTCTGCGGTATGGCTAGCACTAAGTTTGCAGCTTCTCCTGCAGTGGATGGAGGCTCTGTTTGACTGCCCTCAATGGCAGACTCTGCAGAAGCTTCTGTCTGCCAGTGTACCGGGGGAACCGGCAGCTGGTTACTCTTCCCTGTTACACTGTCCTTCGACTTCTGACTGCCAGCAAACCTCTGCTCCTGTGACCTCTGACCTTTAGGTGAGCCCTGCGGGGAGGATGTTTTGGAGGGAGGTCCAGAGGAAGGTCGTGAGGAGGGGCGACTGCTGCCTGGGCTCCTGTTGAGGATGGTGACCGGACGATCCCAGGCCTTCAGCAGCTGCTCACCCACCTGGGGCTCAATCTCCTGTGGAGAAAACAAAATGAGAACATGAATGTGTGTCATAAAGCAGCAATTGTTTATTACAAGCACTACCGTACAACAGACTGAATCACTTCATTACAAGCAACAAGTCAGTGAAGTGTCTTAATAGAACCAATGGATATTCATATTCACAACACACACAGGTAACAAAATTATTATACAACATTCATTCAACAAAGATTTCTTAGAAAAGTACCACCAAACGTACATTCCCCCATGATGCATACCTGTCCGTCCCGGCTGATCTGGACCTTCTTGTTCTCATTCCATGGGTTCAGGAGGTGGTGGGCAGCTTGGAACGGGATGCTCATTCTGCAACAGGGAAGATGTACCTCTTTATTACCAACAGTAACAAACTAACACCACAAACATGTATGGTGTCAAGAGTGACAAGTCAAAGAATACTGTGGGATAACATATCATAAGTTTGTGAAGATTAGGCATCGAGGAATGAACTACAGAATGAATACACCACTGGACAAGTTTTCTGAGAAACAATTGATCTGGCATCTTTCTCTTCAGTTGTCTGAAATAACTTTACATACAGATTCTAGGGACAGAGGAGAACAGGGATAACATGTTGTAATGGCTCTGAACGAAATGTTGGAGATGAATGTAGAGGTAGAAGTAGCACATCTCAATCCCTACCTTTTAATCCACTCTATCTGGAAGGCTCCTCCAAGAGAAGCTGAGCTGAACTCTGGAACCTTGTCCTTACTGATAGAGGAAGCCATGCGAGCATACCCTGCAGGAAAATGTAAATGTTGTCCAACAAAGTGATTGTAAGATTGTATGCAATTAAGCCTCAGGCTGCAAGATACATACTTCATAACATAATTTTCATCAGGTTGGTAGAATATAGGATATGAGAGAATTCTTTTCCAGAAGCTCTGAGTCTGAGAGACATTGAAACGTAAGCCAAGTAAGAACCTACTCATTGTGGAAAAGAATTCTCCTATATCCAAGATACATACTATCTATTATAACCATATATTCATACATAAAAACACTGTTATACTTCAGAAATCATCTGCTATACAATCAGGGCAAGAAGTTCAATAAATTCTCATCATTGATCTCCAGTCTGTTGGTCAATAATATTTAAGATTTAACATCAAAGTCAACTTAGTCCCAAAAGATTACATTGTTTATGGCAACATCACAAATGTATGTACAGGTATCCATGTGTCACAAATTTGTTCTCACCTTGAAAGTGCCCACTACCTTGAACCGAAAACACCAGGTAGACATTCTGGCAATCCTGTTATAGAAACAAGGAGATTATTGAAGGAAGGTAGCAACATAAATACAATTTTAATGTTGTGAGTAGAGTAATATTTCACCTTAAACTGGAACAACTTTTTGTTTTAACTTCAAAGGCACACTGAGGTATTCACACTATGGAATTGATTCAACAATGGTATTTAGAAGAATGGGGTTTGTTCAGTGGCATTTGCAACAACACTAAAGGTTTTGCCACTGACTTTAAAAGCCTTGTTGAGTTTCTTCTCATTGCTGGGTGTGGTTGCCCAGATACTCTGGTTCATGGCGATGTCCAGGTTCCGTTGGTTGTTACACTTCAGGATGAAGTAACGGTTGGGATCTGAGACACCAGCTCCTGGCGAGGACTTGTCACTTCTGTAATACATGTAGAAATATCATTGGTTAAGGGATTTATTATTAGAAGAAGTAAAATAATACGGGCTTACCATATTATCCACTTATTATTCCAGCGTGCTAACAATATGTACAGAGAACATAGCAAGAGGTGATCTACTATAGATCTACTATAGGTGACAGTAACAGTAACATTGAAAAACAAACTTGAAGCAGCAAATGAAATGTTGAAAATGTATGATGGAAAATATATTTTTTATGAAGGGTTGGCATCTGTAGTCTTACACTCATGTAAACTGCACATACTAAAGTGTCCCACTCACGTAAACTGCACAAACTGTAGTTTACCTTACACACCAATTCAATAATGGCAACTATACCTGACATTTGGAGACTGTTGTGGAGTCCTCCCACCCTTGGGGCTCACAAAGGGGGGTGTCCTGACCCGCTGTGGGGGTGTATTTCTCCCCCCACTCCTACTGGAGGCAGAGGAGGGTGGGGTCCTCTCCCCGCCCCTGGTGTGGTTGGGGGAGGGGCAGGGGCTGGTGGTACAGCTACTGGTGCGACTGGAGGCCTGGCTGCTGTTGGCTGACGCAGACTTCACCGACGAGCGATCTGAACGGTTGTCAAACTCTCGTGGAGACCCTGTGTCATGTGTGCAAACATAGACTTGTCATTTCCAAATTTCAAGTAAGCACTGTAAGAAGCCCTACATTCAAATTGTCACTAGATATACAGTAGTTGAAGGAATACTCTGCTTTGTTTAAAAGAATGCATTTCTGGGAATATTTTGTATGTAGCTCTACATCATCATCATTACACATGTGCTAAGACTTCAAACATTTATCAGAATTCCATGTGAAGTGAAAGTAGAAAATGACAGATGTTTAGGGTAGAAATGAAGGGGACTTTACTGTAATCCCTCTTCAGGATTCTCTTCTCCCTGTTGGCCGGACTGGTTCGTGGGTAGAACCTGTGACAAGTCAACAGCACATTACACCACTTTATATGTACATCAGGAAGGAAATCCATAAATGTGTCAGTGATTGAAATAACAAAACCACAACTCAGCAGGAGCACCCATGTACCTGTCACCCTTGTTCTCCTCTCCCACTGGCACAGACTCATTAGACTGAAATGACAGAAATTTCACTAGTAAATAGAAATTCAGCTGTAAATAATGGTGTGAACATCTTTTTCAATTAGATACATGTTCTTAGTTAATGCATAAATCTGCATCAGGCAAAACATTTTCCATGACCAGACTCCTTTCAAGTACAACACAAACCTGAAGTAGAATTTCACAGCAACATTGCTATAGCTTTGCTAACTATACTTGTCTTACCCTACAAGACAGACTACTAGTATATTGCACAACTTTGAAGATATCAACATCTCCACAGATGAATTTGCTTTTGTTGATGGCAAAGAACAACAACAACAAGGAACAGGGAACTTGGAAACATATGCATGCTGGGACCGTACTAACCTTCCACAAGGCAAGGAAGGAGGGTTCAGGTACTTGGTTCTATGAAATATAAATGTTCCTGGTTTACATGCTTCCTGTCAAATGTCTATAGGTCAGGCTTACATCTTTGCATCCAAAGGAATGTATGCTAATTGATATACTTTGAGTTTGCACAAGCACATTAGTGCCAGAACTTCATGTACTATGTACTCAGTGAGCATTATACAATGTATCATGACGCCTCTTATAAACATAGAAAGGACCATTCTGATGGAAAGGGACTGGGTAATACAGCTACTTGAGGGCATGTTCCACACTGCTGTGGGTAAGGTGTCATCAACTCTCTACACTGGTACTCTTAAGTCTTTGTGTGACATTTGAAGTGTGCAATTGCAAATCTATGACTACAAAGAGCTGCAAAAAAGAGATACAGTCATCATTACTGTAGAAATACACTGTGTAAACAGCTACACCCTGTGTGACATACATACCTCAGTAGAGTTCTTTCTGCTGCCTCGCTGGGATCCATAGGACTCTGTGGCTGAAGAGGAAAAATCCCAGTTAACTGGGACAAAGCAAAAAACAAAACAGAGCAGAAGGAAAGGGAAATACAGGGTGGGGAGTCAGTATGGGATGAATGGAATAGGTTATTAAATGGCAAGTTGTGATGGAGCGAAATGATGAAATTCAAGTTTAAGTAGGAATGCAGAAAAGAAGTTAATTTTAAGGTTCTACAAATAGGTTGCACAACATTGTGAAAGATTTATTGCACATAAGATTTTACAACAAATATTACAATTGCATTTCTGATCAGCTTGAATTTGTAGTCTTTTTACCTTCCTATGATTATGGGCTGTTTATGAGCCAAGGTCTAATAGGCTAAGTGTTCAATCACAACTGTAAGATTAATGTTTAGCTAATTACACATTGGGCGTGGCCTCTGCCCTATCCCAGAAGGCTGTTGGAGACCCAGGGCCTGCTCTTCGCTGGACAGCACACCAATCACAGCTCGGATAACACCCTAAAGAACATGAGAAGACAATCATAATATAATTGATGCAAAACTGCCACTAACTTGGTTGTATATGCGCCCAAAATAATGAATACCCCTTTATAGTTTACTTTTCGGATTAACTATTGAATCTACTTGCGGTAAGGTGTGCAGGTATACTGTAAATGCAGAAATGTTCGCGGTGGATTTTTATCGAACACCCCAACACTCCAATTCCCCGCTACCTCAAAAGTAAATCCCCGCGAACTTAAATGTATTTACAGTATGTGAATAGTTTTCCATGATCCTTACCTCGTCTACCTGTGACCATGGCTTGGCAGGTGCTCTCATACGGCGCAGGAAGAGAGAATGCCACTTAAACCGCAGCTGTAGCAGCAGGTGTGCCGCCTGAAAACATGACAAAATGTCATTTTAAAGATCCAATCTGTTAATATAATGACGCTAATGATGTTGTGTATCATTCATTACTTAGCTTGGTGAATAATTTGCTATCATTAGTCAACCACCTTACCTCTGAATCTAGTTTGAATGAAATCCAGTCGTCTAACTTGGTAGTGGCGCGCTTGTTGTTCTCCCCCTCCTCCCCTCCACTGTCACTGTAGTTCTCAAACTGGTCGTCACCTGGTGCACAAAAACTCACAGCTCTGTAAACTACATCTTGTCTATTGAATGAAGAATCAACTTAAGGTGTTGCTTATCTGAACCTAAGATTGGTGATATACTACTGGGAAAAACAATGTGGCAGGAATTCATTACCATTCCTTTCTGAAAATATCTGACAAATACCAAATTTGAAAGTAAAGACTAGCTCCTCACCCAAAAGTTGTCACAATGAGAACTTATGATGTAAATGGATGTTTTACGTGTTAAAAATCTACATGTAATCATAACAAATTTGACAGATCTATTAAATTTTTGTTTAGAGCTCACCCCCAGGTCTGTTGTCAGGGGCGTTGGGGTCTGTCAGAGCGTCCAGTGGGAGACGAGATGGGCCGGCAAATATGGCGACTGTCACTGGACTCATCAATGTGCAGCATCGCACATAGGCATAGCGGTGTGCTCTGGGGGAAAATCATACGATAAGTACAGATCATACCTAAATCATCAGGAAAATAGTGGTCATCTGTATATGTATTACCTTACTGGCTAACCCTCTATTTTAGTATGGAAAATCTGAAAGAAAGAAATTTTTCTAGTGTTTCAATAAACTTTGTATAAACCATCCTCACCTTGAGATCTCCTCATACACTAGCCAATCAGTAGGCAGCTTGGTGACGCTCTGGGCATGGGACAGCGCTACTGTGACCTTTGGGTTTGCCGCTTGTCCGAGAACAGATGTGTTGTGGAAACGAACACTCTTCTCCATCCTAGAAACAACAAACAAACACTACCTGTTACAGAATTCAAGAAATAACTTTTACATTGCTTGAGTAAAGTCAATCTACTGAGAAATCAGGAAAGCAGTATAAGTATCAAGTCAAAATCAGCTGTAAACAACTCATAAAGTATTGGTCCTTACTGTGTAGTCAGCCAGAGGTTTTCCCTGTCCACTCTGACCATGTTGGGATAGCTCCCAGCACACAGGGCAGCCTGGAAAAGATAGTAAACTTGATAGCACTTGACCTAACGGGAGGTGCCCCAACACGGTACGCTTTTTCTTGCGCTCAAACTTATGGCGCTCCATCGCTAGTTGCCTGAGAGTGGTCAAATTTTGATGACTGAATTTTTTACTCATAGATTTGAACAACATACTTGAATAAGAAATGCATTCATGTGGTTCATGAACCTTTCGCGCTGCGTGTTACAAGCGGCAAACACTGAGAGACAATTTCGTGTATGTAACCTTCCAATTTTGTGCTACGCTGGACAGTGTGCCTAACTCGGTACGTTTTTTTTTATATTTTGCTCTCTTCAGAAGTAAGTGGTAAATCTAAGTACACAGAAAAAAATTAATAGTATGATATTTTAGCTTTCTTTTGACAGTAAAATCGTGACTGTATGTACTTCTTGTCTCACATGAGGAAGGCTGTACCTAGAACAATCCAGCTGATGTTTTACGGGCAATGGGCTGAATGCACTGATTGTGAATGCCCGACTAAAAAAACCATTACGAAAAAACGACACCGCCAACATCAACACAACTCTGTCTGATTATATGAAAATATCATCTACATCTCTCTGTCAAGTCTTATTTTCATAGACAGCACGAATCATTTGTTACAGTCAAATAAATCTTTGGAGCGTTCTCTAGTCTGCCACATTCACGGCCACACTCCCTTGGCAGTACAATGGTGGCAATGTTTATGTCGCTTCCTTTTGGTTGCTTTTCTACTCAACAAACATTTGAAGACCCATATTCATAGTGTTTTATGGAGATTTATTTATGTGTATCCTGGCAGTTGTGTGACTGCTTGGATGAGTTCGTATAGTTATCGACACGAGCCGCCAATACGCAGAGGCCGGTGACCGCAGTGATTCAGCACTGTCAACATTACTGTTAGAATTCTGCTCTTAAAAAAACATGAAGTAAATATGTTAAAGTTCACTCGGAATGCAAATTAAAGCTGTGTGCATGGACTTGGTTTATTTACCTTTGTAATCAGCATAGTCAGTGGCAACAAACACGGTGTACTAATGGATAATAAGATCAGCAAAAAATCCGTACCGTCTTACGACGGGGACCGTCTTAGGGCGGCCCCCGTTACATGTAATACTGGAAATGCATCTTGAATGAAAGGGGGGTCCGGGGGTTCATTAATATACTCCAGATATTTGTATCTGTATCTATATACATGTATAGCTAGAATAATCGCCTTTCAGAATACCACACCAGCTTGGCAAGGCACACAGCAGGTGGTCAATGTCCTGTCACACCTAACCTTTGCACATCCAACTGTAGGTGCTGCTTCACCTTAAAGCTATCTAATGATGAGGCTTCTCCTACACTAGGTGATTCTAGTAGGACCAAACTCTAGTAATTGGACCAAGGGATTATGTACTGTACTGATTGCGTGAGCTCTTTCTTGGTCCTTTACCTGTAATCCTGTGCATTGTACCATCATGTCAAAGTCAACACTGAATGACAGCAGTAATAGTACAGTTGTACCTTAATGACTGCCCAGTTCTCAGAGTTGGTGTTCAGGTCCCTGATGTCCCCCCCTCCTCGTGCGCGTACAAACCCAGAGGCCCGCAGCTGGCCCAACAGCTGAGTCCTGCAAAACAACAAATACTCAGTGTCCTGCCATTTTGACTCAATGGTCCATTCCATTGAGTAATACCACCAACATAAAATGTGTTGGCGGTATGCTGCAAGGCCATGACATTGTTTTAAGTACTAGTAGTAGAATCCACATTGCAGTACTATGCAAAAGTGTCAGGACATAAAGATGTGATATACATCTGTCTGTATTGGAGTGGTCATGCTTGTTATTTGGAGAACATGTACACTGAATTCTGGGAATACACAATTTTAAAACTGTTACATTTCCCCAAGAAACACAACAGACCTGACTCAGTCTACATAAGTGCCCTATTTGGCAGAGACTGTCATTCTCGTATTGGACTATTTAGCCAGAGCCGAAGCTGTAGGATTTTACCATGGTCATTACTGACCAGAGGAGGCCATATAAAGAATACTAGAAAATTCTCATCATGTTAACACAAAACCCACCTCATGCCGAAGATCATCTCCATGGTGGCCTGGCAGAGGAAGTTCTTCTCACAGAAGCTGCGCTCCCAGCCATCACTCTTGGCCTTCTGCCAGCCCTACAAGTGCAATACAGCAGGAAATGAAGGACCGATATTTGCAGGCAAATATGGAATGTTTCCCTTCTTATCTTTTACACACAAAAATTGTCCTTTGTACTGGTGGGATTCAGATTGTCCTTAGATGTCAAGTCAAGTCAAGTAAAGTGGTAGAAGAGCCCTCTGGTGACACTTTCTATGATAACATGCTGACCTGAAATGCTCTCAGGAGGGCCATGTGATCGCTGTAAGCACCGGCAGAGAACTTCTTCCTACAGTACACAGCTGCACGCTTCTGGGATGGCTGGTTGGGCAGGATAACTGCAGACGATACAAGGGATTGGCTTGCACAACTTATGACAATCACAAGGACAGTGATGGTCAAGATGATGAGTATTGAGTGAAAGGCATCCATTGTAATTTTGCCTAAGGGCTGGATGCAGCATGTATGTTCCATCCAGAAAGACATATTGACAGACATGAAATATACATACGTATACATGGAAAACAGTAAAGGACAGCCTCCTTACTTTTTAAAATACAATATAAAACATAGAAACTGGTGACTTTTAATATTGAGCTGGATGTACTTACAGGGATCCCTGTATGCCAAAGCACAGGCGATAGTGAGGACAGGATCCAGACATTTGAGCACCACAGAGTACAGCACCATCTTGGCCAGTCTGGGCTCAATGGGCAGGTCCACCATGTGGTGCCCCAGCTCTGTCAGGTCCTCCCACATGTCCAGGGCATCTACCGTCTAACATACAGGACATAACAACACATCATACTAGAGCACTTGTCAAGGAGACCTTTAAATGCAGAGACCTTTAAATGCAGGCTGGGACTCTAGTTATGGTCATTTATTATCTTCAATCATACAGGAATAATGGGATTCTTCAAAACCTGTTTTTTTGACAACTGTAAGCAAACTGCTCTTCATAACACCTCTCCAACAGATGAATCTGAAAAAATGATCATGTGCACATGCACATGCATACCTTCAGCAACTGAACAGCATTTCTCAGCACCAGGAAAGCAGGTGGTTCAGGCGCCTTGGCAAGGAACTCTGCAATGGGGGTGTTGGGTGCAGACAGGAGCTTGGTCTGCAGACAAAGTTCCTGAAGGAAAGAAGGATGAAAATGGTTACAACAGAACAAATGAAAAAAAAACTATGCTCTCAGTTTAAAAAAAAAATATCTTCCTATACAAGACCAAAGAAAACATCTTCTTGATGATTCAGCTTATCTTTAGCTTAAATTCCAACAGCAGTAAAAATTTCCTTTATACAGGTTGTTGACTACAAAATGCATCAAACTTTTCTCCTGCACCTGTAGCGGAGTCCTGAGCAGCTCAGGGTCCTGGTACTCCTGTAGGCTCTCGTACCTCACTCTGCTGAACAGGTGGAAACACACACCTGGCCGACACCGCCCTGCCCTGGGGACGGTACAAATAACCATGTTAATTAATAGAAAATTGCATTAAAAAATAAAGTGTGTGCACAATATTTGCATATGCACATGTTTTCCATTACAACAGTTACTGTAAGATGACAACAAATCTAAAAAAAAAAAAGCATTTACCTGCCCTTCCTCTGCTGGGCACTGGCTTTAGACACCCACACGCTTTTCAGCATAGACACTGATGTCAGAGCATCAAAGGATTTCTGCAAAACAAACAGACCAAAACTGATAAACACAGAAATATTTGTTTCAAAAACAAATAAACAAACAAGGACAAATAGAAGACATGGTGATGAAAAAACAATATGTTTTCCGTTATTGCTACAGTAGAAGCCGTTTATTTGCACACCCTATTTGCCACTATATTTCGTGCAATAATCCAGCTGGTGCAATAATGTGATGTTATCCTGCTAAACCGCACTGGTTTGGGATTTTGGAATTCCGTGCAGTTAACAGAAGTGTGCGTTAATCTGTTATGCAATTAACTGGCTTCTACTATACAGGAGGCAGGACTTTAAACTATAAGTTACTTTAATCAAGGGGCATATCCTCCTTTGTACCCGACCATAACAGTGAGGAAAGAATTGGAATATGTAGTTTGTACTGTGCATATCATGGTGGTCTTACCTCTTTCACTTTTCCTGAGTCTATTACAAACACCACATCATTGATGGTCACACTGGTTTCAGCAATGTTGGTTGACAGGATCTACAAAATTAAAAAAAAAGTAATTTACAATCAAACATTTCACACAGATTACCAAGAGCAAATACAAAAACAGCAGTGTTAAAAACATTTGCACAAAATGTTAAAAAAGTCCAAAGGTGCTTGCTTTCATTTAACCTACAATTTTCCTGACTCCTGCAGGAGCCTGCTGGAAAACCCTTTTCTGGTCCCCTGACTGCATGGCAGAGTGTAGAGTGTACACCTGGTACCTGGATGAATGATAGAAAGACAGGCATTTTACGCAAACAGAACTTTTTATCTGCACAAGATATTAACAAAGAACACATTCAATCAATCGGTCGCTTGCATAATCATCATGGCAATTTGGCACATCTTAAATTTTTTTAAGACCAAACATATAATTTTGTGAAATATATGTATGCAGAACTTCTCAATATCCACCTATGAGCAAAGAAGCTTATAATGTGCTTTAATCTATCCATTCCTTTTTTTTTTCCAAAACATGGATAAAGAAACATATAACGTAAGGTTACCAGTTTACGGTCGATTTGTTAATAATGCCGTTTTATGGAAAACGCGCAGGTCAGGAAGTGAAAAGCTGTCCTTAATTGGAAGACATCAAAGTCGGTCTGCGTCAAGCTCTGTGTGGCATCATATTTCTTCTAAGGATTTCTCGCCGTATGAGCGTCTTTAATAAACAAGTCTGCAGCCAAGAATTCTTCCAGGGTGACCAATTTACGGTCAGTTGGGTGTTTCTCCATGAGGTTATTTTTCTAAAGGACATATATCTGATCATTTCCCTTAAAAGTCCCCCACGTAGTTCACTGAGATAACACAATGGATAAATTGTTTACATATGGCCATGCCGCCACTTTGCATCGCCGCTAAACGTTATCGGTAATTCATCTTTGCCCCAACAGAACGCCACTCAGAGCGCCATGCTGTTCGACAACTTGCACAATGCTACTCATAATAATGGCAACGCATTTGGATGTTGTTATCACCTGTATAGATAGGAACTAGCCTTGAAATGCGATCAGTATACATGTGGCTTGCTCACGCCGTGCCCTCCCCACATAAATTAGCCCCAACAGTGCCCCTTGCGACAATTTCTCGCTCTCCAGTGCACCAAGCTTTAACGGGCAAGTCACATGATGCAACATGGCGTTCGAAAACTACCCGCTCGGCGAGGACAGTCACCTGTTTTTATGCAGTTTATAAGAGTTTCCTTGGACAACATACATAAAATCACCATGCATTCTTGAGATAAGAACTCCAGGTTTGGTTTGAGGTCATGTTTCAATTCATAAAGAGTTTGTTGGATTTTAAAGAGGGGACGAAAATAGCCGTCTAGAATTACGATCAGAACCGGGTCATCTGTAATAGTGTTGTGCGCACTCAAGCGTAAATGTAAATTGTTGTCGGACTTTTCAGACGTGATTTGCTGGATGCAAAGTTATAGGATAAATAAGGCAAGACACATAGATGATATAAACGTACTTCTTTCCTACTCAAGAGAATTTTCTTTTTTTACAATTGACCTCGAAGTCTGCATCCACCAATACGTGACCGTAAACTGGTCCTGCACGTAAACTGGTAACCTTACGTTAGTATTGGTCCTGGTGGTACAAGGAATCAGCAAACTGTCTGGAAATTGAGTTGTTGGACAGAGAGAACTAGAGAGAAGGCCCTGAATTCCTACCTGCTGGTATCGGAGAACCTCTTGTCGTCCCACATGATGGCATCTCGCAGGGTCACTATCTCCTCATAGCCAGGTAAGAACACCAGGATGGCTCCTATCACATCACAACATTGTCACATTACAGCACTTCTAAACTATTCTCATAACTAATAATGTTGTTGTTGTTGATAGCAAAAAATAAGATGGTGGGTATGTACATTTCCCTCTTTGAAACACCTTTGTGAAATGTACCCAAGATCAGTCTGGTACAACTATCAAATCTTAATATTTTGAAAGTGCATAAAATACATAAATGGCTAACATCAGCTCTGTGCCTAAACATGTTACAGGAGACCAACAAAAATTCATGTTTTCTATACATTTTCACCAGAAAAGAGTGAAGTGAGGAGACATAGAGGCACCCACCTTCCTCCTGGCTGCTACAGATGTTAAAGAGAAGACACAGGATGAGGTCCAGGTCCACATGTTCATCATCAAAGCTCTGGTGGTATGCCTTCAGCAGTTCCCTGTCTTCTGTACTCAACTGGCTGCTCTCACTCACCAGCAGGGTGTCATCACTCACTGTGATCTCACTGGATGCTCTGGGCAATAATACAGTGGTGATAGTATTATACTTTTGAACACTATCACAGATGTGATTAGACAAAAACTACAAGAGAATTTCAATACAGAGAGGACTTTCTGTGGAACAAACTGAGAACCATTCTTGGGAGCTTAGAGTCTGACTAAAATACCAGTGTCTTTTTTTTTCAGATCGAGAATACTTACATGTAAGCTTCTAGCACCTCCACAGTATCTGTCTGGCCAAACTTTCTTGCCCAGTCAAGTGCAGTCCTGCAAAATGGAAATTATCCTTACAAAAATTGTACTACTTGTGTAAACCTGTTAATGTGACCTAAACAAACATTTTAACTTACTTTATCTCTTGTGAGCCAGTACACTTAATATCTCTGCATTCAAACACAGAAGTTCCAGTTTATAGAAGAGCTTATTGAAATGCAGACATAATGCATTGATTTCACACCCTATTGGTTGATGGGAAAATTCAGATCACACAAGTGAATACACTTTAGATCAAACATACAATCCGTTGGGTGCTCTGAGGTTGATGTTGGCTCCCAGTGCTAACAGCTGTTCCACTGCTGCCATGTTGCCTCGACCAGCGGCAATCATCAGGGTGGTGGAGCAGGTCTCGCTGTGCCGATAGTCAACTGCAAGAAAATACAACAACTCCTGGTATACATGATAGATATAGTTCTGAGCACTTCTCCATGTAGTGTATTTCACCTATCTTGATTGAATGTTAAAACTGTTTTCTTTATCAAAAAAATCAAAGAAGCAATACAAGCCTAAAAGCTGTCATTACTTCTCAAGCTTTAAAGTCAAGAAAACAAGTACATGAGATTTCAAACAGTGTGACCATGTACTATAAATGTTGAAACATGCTGTGATGTTCATGGTACCAGACATAACCTCTTCTCTAGAAACTTAAACTAGTTACCACAAAAATGCTTTTTCTGACTTTCGTTTTGCCCACCTACCCCATTGTTTCAAACACGGATTAAAAACCACTGTAAACCCTCCATTTTCTATGCAAAATTAAGTCCCTTCAAAGGCATTTACACTGTATTACAGCAATGTAATGGAATTAGATATCAAGAATGTATCTCCCCTGTGAGAAGATTACGTAAACAGGGAGAATAAAGGCTTGTGTTGACCTTACCGCTGACATTCTCACTCATGATGAGATGGAACAACTGCACATAGGCATCGGCATCGTTCTGGGGTAACCATAGAAAGTTGTAACTTGTAAGTACTCATCCTCAGCACAAATTGCAAATCAACATAAAACACAGTATAGTTTGAAAGCACTAGTATGTCACTTTAACTTAATGATGATTAGAAAAATAAAGTAAATATAGTAATCTGTTACGGTACTGACTTAGGCAATGCTATGTAATAGTTAAAGCAAGGTCAGAGCTACTTTATGTGGATTTTGGTACAGCCCCGCCCTCCCAAGCATTTTGTTGGAAGCCCAATGGCAGAGTCCAAGAGCTTTGATAAGATGGGAGAAAAGATGGCTAGGAAAGGTGGCTATGTTCTAAATATTGGATAAAGCTTTTCAAAGAAGGTCCTGTGATTAAAAAGAAGAAACCTACATTTAGCCAGGCAGTCATGATGCACTTATCCATCTCCTGTATCAGCCAGGGTTCCATCTCACTCACATCCCTCTCCTGTAGGAGGAAAACATTGGTCAGTCCTCCTGTACTCGACAACACTATCTTTAACAAGCACAAGACACAAAACTAGATGGACTGAGAAAATGTTAATATGCTTGATTATTTGTACAACTTAGTGGTTAAGACAACAAAACTTTACAATTTTAAGAACATACAATTTTATACATGGCAAGAAATTGGACATTGTGAAACATGGGGCATTTCCAAACCTAACAGAAGACCTAACGTAGAATGATATTGCACCCAAGGGAATTCACCGATTTTTGCAACACAATCCACCTTACATGCCAATCAGGTACTTGAATTTCATGTTGTCTGGGCTGGGACAGTATACACATTTTCCATCAACCCTTCGTCCAAAACCCTCCACAGCTTAACAAGGGACACACGCCATTCTGACACAAGAGGGACACCGAGTCTCAAGCAAACCTTACATAACGGCATTAGCACGGGTGGTCCTTCTTAACAAGACACAAGACACACGCAACCAAGTTTTTCCACCTTACGTTACGAGCTGCGATTTTTTCGTCAACCCTTACGTTACGGAAGCCTGTCCGCTATCTCGAGCTGCGATGTTTTCGTCAACCCTTACGTTACGGAAGCCTGTCCGCTATCTCGAGCTGCGATTTTTTAGTCAACCCTTACGTTACGGAAGCCTGTCCGCTATCTTGAGCTGCGATTTTTTTGTCAACCCTTACGTTACGGAAGCCTGTCCGCTATCTCGAGCTGCGATTTTTTAGTCAACCCTTACGTTACGGAAGCCTGTCCGCTATCTCGAGCTGCGATTTTTTAGTCAACCCTTACGTTACGGAAGCCTGTCCGCTATATCTAGCTGCGATTTTTTAGTCAACCCTTACGTTACGGAAACCAGTTCAAGCCAGTTGCGTGTCCGCTATCTTGAGCTGCGATCTTTTCGTCAAACGTTACGGATGTGGTCCAGTGTGTGGCCCGTTGACGGAAGTGGTCAATTATACGCAAAATCCAAACACTCAGGGCCCCAACGAATATCGAAACAGTCTATATAAAGACACGAACATATGAAAAAATGGAGCGTTTAATACCAGTCCTATAATCTTTTAAGGAGACACAGCCCGGTGTGATTCTTTTAGTTCATGTTTAACGTTAACGTTACCAGAATCGTTGGAGAATGCCCCACTGAGCATCATGCACGCCTGGCTTGGCACGTGTTGAGCAAATGTGCTTCCAAGTGTAAACTCGAAGGTCATAACAGTTACTACACATTTTACCAGAGAAACATTGTTTTCGAAATGTTTTAGATGCTATATGTAATATTTTTACGAGAACTTTGCTCGGTGACAGCTTGTGTACTGATGACTGCTAAATTCTCCCAACAGCCGGATTTTTCCAGCTGTGGGCTCTCCGGCTCCTTGCTCCGACCTCACATTTCTTCCCCCTTCACAGCGTTCTTTAGAGGAAAATTGGACATGTAAGCTCCCAAAGTTCTGCACAACATTTTGAATGTCGGAATATTAGTTCTCCTTCTGATGGCCAAAAATCACTACCTAACAAATGAAGTCGATTTTGGTGGTCATTTTCAAATTCGTCAACCTCACACACGAAACAGCACCAAACTGGGTGCAACGCAGACGTGATAACGCCAGAGGGGACGTCCCTTTATACAGCTTGGCCCCGTGGTAGCCACACAGGACCACTTCCGTAACGTTTGACGAATAGATCGCAGCTCGAGATAGCGGACACGCAACTGGCTTGAACTGGCTTCCGTAACGTAAGGGTTGACAAAAAAATCGCAGCTCGAGATAGCGGACAGGCTTCCGTAACGTAAGGGTTGACAAAAAATCGCAGCTCGAGATAGCGGACAGGCTTCCGTAACGTAAGGGTTGACAAAAAAATCGCAGCTCGAGAAGGACAGGCTAATAATCCGTAACGTAAGGGTTGACGAAAACATCGCAGCTCGAGATAGCGGAACACAGCAGGACCTGGACTTAATTGACCACTTCCGTAATGCAAGGTTTGACGAAAACATCGCAGCTCGATATAGCGGGCAAGCAACGGGCCATGAACGACACCGGGCAACCTGTTAGTCCTCTGTACTGAAATTCCCAAGGGAGACATGAATGAACCCCTGGTGTACATTTTACTCGTAGCCACTGAAGGCAGACTGTTATGAAAACACAATGATGTATTTAAATCGATAACCCGTTGGTTTGTAAGCTTATTTGTAAGTTTTTGAAATGCCCCATGTTTCAGAATGTCCAATATTTTGCCACTACTGTACAATTTCCCTTACACAATAGCCAAGCTTCATAATTTATGCTGGAACATGTCTTGCAGGCAGTCAGCACAATCTTGTAATTATGTAAATGCATCAAACCTTAACATGCACTGCAATCCAAGATGGGTGCTGGTAACAGATTTTACAGTCTTTTTGTAAATTTCACCTCCCACCATGTTGTCATCAGTTGATGGTTGGACAATCTTCAAATACTGTATTTTTCTTTTGTACACTTGAACAAGTGGATGTTGTTCAAACTACATGCAAGCAGATGACAGCAGAACCTTAAACTGTAACTGTCATGTTTGGTTAGTATGATTAAAATCAATTCAAATCAACAGGGAAATGATAGGTAAGTGATGATCATCATGCACATGCCTGGGGGATGTCCTGTAGGTCGCTGACCTCATAGTCCTCCTGCTGTGCTGTGTCCAAGTCCTTCTCAGCCAGGTGCTGGGTCAGCTGTTCTTTGGGACTAACCACTCCTGGGGCAGGGGTGCCGCTCTGTTGGTACCACTGGTCTAATGAGGACTGCTGTTGTTCCACTGAAGTTCAATATGTCAATGTGACTTATCATTTCTATGATAGTGCATTTATAAGTAGACATTGTTACTGCCATGAAGGAAGTCAGAGACCTGCAATGGGGGCATTGTCTGTGTTTGTGTAACCTGAAATCCTTTTTATGGATTTGTTTGTATTTTGGCAAGTTGGTGATATTCGTAGTAGCGAGGGTATCAAAACCTTAGCCAACACTATTACTACTTCACCAAAGTCCTACAGAATCTTATTGAAACTTTAATATTGCCAAATAAGTTTGTTTTATTACTCTGGAACAAAAGTGAAGTTTGCATGACCCAAAGAAACTCACATTGTCCCCTCTCTTTCTTGTACTTCTGCATTTTCTGGTTGGAGTAGTTGGTGCTGTGAAGACAAGAAAACAACATCAACTATAATGAGTTATACTTCCAATACTTGATATAAAGATTCACAAAGAAAATATCTCAACGGCCAAATAGATGTAATGGGGGCTTCACTTACCTTCTTAAAACATCTTCCAAGAAAAATTCTGTCACATCAAACAGGTTTCCTGAAACTGAAGGAAGCAGACTTTGATGAATTAATTTTGGGCAACGATGTTTGTAGTCCAATATGCAAGTTCCTTAACCAGAAACCATCTGACATTATTTTTTTGTATCTATCATTTTAATGTGCTGCACAAGAACAGTCAAACCTGCCCGAGCGACCACCTCTTCTCAGCGACCACCTGGCCATTTCGACCACTTTTTCTCGGCCCCGATTTATTTTCCCATTGACGTAAGCATTAAGCGACCTTTTCTCAACGACCACCTGGCCAACGCGACTGCGACCGGCCCAAATTGGGACCCATAACGACCGCATCATTTTCAAAATTGAGGTTTTCATCAATTTTTTATGATAACTAGCACGATTTTGTGCCGAAATCGGCCAGTTTTCGTCGGATTTTGGGGTTAAATTTACAGTTTACAGTGTGCCTGTTGTATTTGAGATTAAAGACCTCGCTTCTTTGCGTGCGTGCAGTGTGCTTGCTTTATGCCATTAAGCACAATGGAAACCATTTATACTTTCCATCGGGCATGTTTTGAGTCGATACTCTTCTCAGCGACCACCTGTCCAAAATTTTTCCGGTCCCCCGGGTGGTCGTCTTGGGCAAGTTTGACTGTATATGAATCTAAAACAGTATTACAAATTGTCTGTGGCCATGTTTTTTTCTCTAATTTTCTCTTAGTTTCAATCTATTATCCACTAATCTGAAGATCTACACAGCATGTTGGACTTCCCTTCTACTATGAACTATGCAGCTCTAAATCCTCACCATTGATGATTGGACAGCTTCCGAAGTACTGCTGGAACAGTTCAGTGTTGAGGGTTGCACTCATGAGGACAACCTTCAGGCCCTTGAAGTAGCCCAGCATCTCACGCAGCTTGATCAGCAGGAAGTCACTAAACCTGTCTCGCTCATGGATCTCATCCTGGAAAGTAGAGTAACATGCTGTTGTGTTCCACACCTTGAGTACTTACAAAAATGCACCAAAAGAACTTTTCAACAACCACCAAAGGCACTGGGAATGAAGCTAGTGAGGGGTCATTCTGGGCAAAACATTAACAAATGCAATCTCTTTGTCATCCATTGTCATCCTTTGTTCAAGTGGGCCACAGAGCAACTGGTTTTGTTAAGAACAGACAGATTGACCACATGACAAGCCAATTACTTAATTCTCACCTTACTTCTATCACGACCAAAAAAGTCAATGCCCAACACATGGTTTACTGGTCCTTACCACAATGACATGTGTGATGGTAGTCAGTGCACTGTCCCCTCCCATCAGAGTTCTCAGCAACACACCATTGGTACAGAATGTCAGCAAGGTTCTCGGAGACACCCTGCAGAAAGAATTCAATCATCATCCATTGGGAACAATCGATCTTTGGGACATGGTTGTTACCTTGTAGACATGTTCTTACAAGAGCACAAAGGAAGGGAAATATTCAGAAACAAGTGTACAGCACAGAGGATTGTTTCCAAGTCAACAATGCTGCAGTACCTGCTTTCCAGTCTGATCTGGTAGCCCACAGTTTGTCCAATCTTCTCTCCCCTCTCACTTGCCACCCTCTCTGCCACTGTCAGGGCAGAGATTCTGCGTGGCTGGGTGCAGATGATCCGACATGGCCGATTGCTACGTTGGGCATCATCTAAGATAAACTGGGGGACCTACAAAACAGGGACAAAATTGAGTTCGTACAACCCTACAGGAATAGTGCAATGATTCTGAAATTATAGACTAAACCTGTTTCAAAATAAAAAGACAAGGAAGAAAGGTTTGTCTTTGCTTCTACTGGGTAATTTACTATGACAGCCAGACTTCCACTCAGATGTATTGCTTTCTTCATATTCTTTGAATCTTTGAGACACATCTTTACCTGAGTAGTCTTCCCTGACCCAGTTTCCCCAGCAATCAGCACCACCTGGTTCTCATTGACAGTCTTGACAATGACTTCCTGGAGGACAGCCACAGGCAGGGTCCTGCGAAAGTTGTCGTACTCCGACTGTGACCGGGGAGGGGGCACCTGCTGGATACCGTTGTTCAGGCGACCGTTCAACCCTGAAGCTCTGTTCCCATCTCTACTGTGTCCTGAACACCAAGAAATGTCATGTCATAAAACAACTGAGCACTGCTTTTTTCCACTTAAAAAAATGTGTGTTTGAAATTTTGGTAGCATGTAGTCTTTACCAGCATCATTATTTTAGGTCCATATTCAGGGCGCATGCTTTGCTTCTCATTCTGTTACATCGAGGAAGGTTAGACATCCAGGTAGTAAGGTATGCAAGATAACAACTATGCAAGAAACTGTAATAAATCTATCCAGTTGGTTGAGTAATTTCCACAGTACCTTCTCCTATCCCCCTCTCAGTCCTGGGCATGAGCTCTTGTCTCTCCCTGCCAGTGATAGGGAACCTCTGTAGGAGGGTGTGCGTGTGGTGCCTGGCACTGCGGCACAGGCTGAAGGTGGCTGTACCCAGCCCCATCGTCCGGCTGTCCTTCTTGAAGATTGTCAGGTAGCGGTTGCTGCCCTTTCTGTTAAGATAACAGGGTGCATTGTTGGCATCTACCTCTGAGTCACTGCACAGGATTGCATAGGCTGCTGTGTTTATATTGCATTTCTATGCTAAATAGTTAAATTAGGATATTGGCACTCAGAGTAAGTGGGGCAACACTCACCCTCTACTCTTTGTCTTGATTCCCAGGCTCTGACAGTATCTGTGGATGAAGGCTCTCTCTACTGACGTCAAACTTGATGGAAATTCATACTCTGAAAAAAGTTACAGAATTAATCGTTAGCTGCATATGCAAAATACTCAGTAAGGATGTGATGTAATCAAATATAATGGCTGTACACAGGGATTTCGTGTGTTCAAACACATCAACACTCACCTTTCTGACTCTCGTTATATCTGAACTTCTCCACAGCAATCCTGACAGCAATCTTTACCTCCTCGTCAATGCAGATTTCTCTCTTGTGCAGAGGTGGCGGTCGCCCCCCTCTCTTCCCACCTTCCCCACCCTGAGGCTGAGGAGAGGCGCTTCCAGGACGAGACATACCAGATCTGAACATACAACACAAGTCAGACTCAATCCTATAAGTTAATAACTGGATGAATGCAAGTCTCTGCAAGGACAATCTTTTACCTTCTAGAAGGCTTTGTCTCAGTTAATATCAAATGCTGTATGCGCTTCTACAAGACGTTGTAGGGGGTGAACAATGTTCTTGAATAGTCTGGCTGAATAGACTCTCCTTCGTCTGACTATAATGGCCTTCGAGTGAAACTAAGATCAGCTGGAAGATATTTTACAGCTTTTCTACAACTCTTCTATAATATATAACGTTAACGTTAAATCTGATTATGCCCTGCACATGTATCACTTGTCAGCTATATGATAATGACACAAAGGTTGTCTTTTTATACCATTATCAATCAAATCAATCAATTTCATTCATGATATTTTGGACTACTTTTCGTAAACTTCTTCTTCTTCTTATCTATGTACAGGGAATTACTGTGTAAGGTTCACAATCGAAAAATACACTTTTCGGAAAGAAGGGACACCACCATGTAATATCTACAAATATAAAGTTGAATTGCCATTAGTACTATTACATATCAACGTTACACAACGAAACGAAACTTGTGTACAACCCCCCTCCCCATAAATTCATAATTTCTTCAGTCAAAAACAATGGCGCTATGTTATTTGAGGGAGGGGCTGCTTTCAGATGAGAGGTTCGCGACGTGTACCTGTTCCCTCCTCCCTGGTGCATCCTCTCCCCCATCCCCTGCTGACCCACAGGAGGAGAGTTTCGAGATCTGGGTCTCGGAGGCGGTCGGCCTGACCCCCGGCTCGCCATTTTCTCAAAGTCACTATCTGTGTTTGGCTTTTTAATTTACTGCTTTCCCTCCCCACATTCCCTAACTTACATGGTCTATAGTCGTATGCAAATGATGCAAGGCACATGCTTAGAATACGTGGGATACAATACAATTAATTTTTTGATGAAAATCTTGTCTGTAATAACTGATTGATAGTTTAATTACAAATTTGAATTATATTGTTAATAATTAATCTAAGTCATGTACAAGAAAAGGAACAGCCATCTAGACTGTACGATTTACATTTTGGGGAGCCACTGTTAACGTTAAGTATCATGGTTGGGAACGTATTTTGTCAGTGCTCTCAATTCCATAAAATTCACCAATAATAAATTTTATGTTATACTTAGCTGTCATAATTATATCATAAGACAACTATTCTATCCTTAATAACGCTATTGCAAAAAATATTTTACCTGCAGACAGAGATAGACTTGTCCAAAATGGCGGACGCTGATGCGGAAGTACCGTGTGCTGTAGTAGTATTCAGCGGAAAAAGAAAATCTGGCAAAGATTTCGTGACTGACCAACTTCAAAGAAGGTGATTTTACCACTGACAGAATGAGGTCAATGCTGTTATTTTCAATTGATTCACAGTGCAGTTTTTCGCAAGTTTGCAAGACATGGTCTCTTGCTCGATGTCGTAACGTTACCATAATTTTGATCACATCAGTAAGTTGAGTAACGTTTATATCCCTTATATTGTTGACTTTTCTGCAACGTTTTTGCTTTCCAGACTTGGCGAAGATAAATGCGAACTAATCCGTCTTTCAGGTCCACTTAAATCCCAGTATGCAAAGGTAAGCTTAAAAGCTGAAAAGTCCATTGTTCTAAACATTTTGAGTGTAAAACGGGGGTCCCGTGCTCGAGGAGGTGCCTCGACCACGTTAATCAGCTTCATTACTCAACACATTGGGTACCTGCCTATGGCACTGGCTGCAAATACACCCGATATTATTATTATTATTATAACAAAAAAAACACGTTGCACGGAGAATACCACATGCATGCTTTGACATCATTTGCTGATCAAATCTTCAAAGTATGAGAGAGATTTACTGGGGAAGTGTCAATTTCCTCCTCCCCGCGACGCCCCTAACGGTAGAAGTGTAAGGATAGTGTCAATTTTATATCAGTCATTCATTGACATACATAGCTTGAAAATGTCCACACCTTTTTTCATGTTATGAGTGATAGCTAGCTACTCAGCTTAAAGTTTAATCATGAATCAAAGTCACTGGCTGTTCCTTTGAGAAGTTCTTCTTTCTCTTTCATTCAGGAACACGGCCTTGATCTTGAACGCTTGTTGGATGCATCAGAATACAAGGAGACCTACAGGTTAGACATGATCAGATGGGGAGAAGAGAGGAGGAACCAGGACCCAGGGTACTTCTGTTCCCTAGCAACAAGATGTCCTGGAGCACAAAAACCTGTCTGGGTCATAACTGATGCCAGGAGAAAGACAGATATTCAGTACTTCAGGGGAAAGTTTGGGACACGTGCAATCAGTGTCAGAGTGGAGGCTCAGGGGGAAGTAAGGAGGAAACGAGGATGGGTGTTCACGTCAGGTGGGCAAATTGCCTGAGATTCGAGACAAGATGTAAACTGGTACCATTCTTAAGGGTCTGTCTGCTGTTTGTCCTTCTATAGTATTCTCCAAGCAGAGGTTATGGTCAGTGGCTACTGGCTAGTAGTGGCCATGATTTTTTTCGCCTGCCTTCATAGTGGCCACCATGTCCAGAGAGGGCAGAACAAGCAAAATAATTGACACTACTATCCCTCTTACCAAAACCTTTGCTTGGAGAATACTCCTTTGGCAGAGAAGGAGTTAATGTTAGGCAAATTTTGAGGTGAATTTAATGAAAGCTGGCAGTGCAGTGTTTTTTTTAGCTGACCAGAAGTTTGAATTCGCTCCTCATTATTTTTGCTGAAGAGAAATAATTTGATAGGACTCTGTTTTGTTGTTGTTGCAGGAGTTGATGATGCAGAGTCCGAGTGTGACTTGGATGAGGGAGTGACATGGGATGTTGTCATCGCCAACAATGGGGAACACACACAACTCAGGGAGCAGCTCGATCAACTTGAACATTCCATCAAAGAGAGACTAAGAAACGTTACCTTAGGCTGAAGAAAAATTTCTGATTAATAGTTAATGATACCAGGCACTTACAATAATACGTTTCAATGTATGCACTTTAATGTGCTTAGTGCTTACTCAAAGTTACATTTATGACTTCATTGGGGAACAATTAAATTAAAACTCCACAATTACCTTGGTGTCAGTCATGAAGCATTCAATAACATCATCCTTCAGTGGGTGTTGCCTGAGAAACTTCCCATCAGTTTATAGTAGAGACTACCAACATAATCTTTTGCTATTAAGTGTACTGAGAGGCCCACACAGTGAAATTATGTATACAGACCATAGTAGACTTTATTTTAGATAATAAATTGATCTCTGAGTACATAAAATTATTTATGGATGGCTGGAGGAGCAATGAATGGGAACAGTTGAATAAACTTAGTCTTAAGTCTCAAGCTATTAAAGGGAAACATACTTTGGGAAGTTGGGAAATCAATCTCTACAGAACATTACAGTCAAATGTATTATATGAACTTAGTCCCATATATCATTTGAAAAATAATATTACAGCTCTAAAAGGACTGTTCCAAACTCTCAAGAGGGCGATAGAGCATTTTATAATAGCCCTGAAATTCCATCATGCAAGGATTTCAGACTCAAACTTGCATTAGTCCACAAAATATTAATTTATGACCTTAAAACATTCTAGTCTCCAGATTACAATAGCAGCAGGAGCAGATACATGTCAACATTACACATTAATCACACACTTTGCCAACTCTTAACCAGCAGAAAATACACATTTGCAATGAGACCATGTCATGTTGCATAGGATGTCTTGCATCATCTTTTCTTGCAGCATGTCTGATATGTTCCAACTTTTAGGGATATTTCTTCAGTTTTTAGGACCATGTGTCAGATCTGAAGCGGGTGAGGGGACTTAAGTCTGTCATGGATCATATTACCGGAATGTATAATCAAAGTGGAAACATAGGTGGTAGATTTATTAGTCCATGTAATTCAACCCTGGCCCTGCTTTTACTTGTTACCAACACAAAATTGGGTAATGAGTCCACAGCTACGATAACTTAAATAAACATAGCAATGGATATCAAATCCTAATGGTGGCAGGGGCATTTGATAATAAAGTAGGTAGCGTGCTTTCAGGCCAGCCGAACAATACAGATGTGATATTCTGGCTATCTCTTAGTATGTATTACATTAAGTACAACTGGGAATATCGTATCTCTTTTGGTTAAGCAGCTACAATCACACAAATGCAAAAAAATGACACTTTTAGCTGGTTCATTTGTTTTCTACTGCAGCTATGAGGTGAAGAAGAACCCCCAATTCCAATTGTCTATTTCTACAACATGCATGTAGTCTCTATCCTCAGTAGCTGTCACTGCTCATCACTGTCAGAAAGTCCTTCAACTTCTTCTTCATCACCACCCATTGCACGCCAGAAGGAAATGGCCACCTGGAACACAATGTAATTTCTCATCATCTGTTTCAGCAACAAAAATATCTAGCAAACTTGTCTGTCTTTTTTTCGTTCAAAAGAATAGGACTTGAAGACATGGGAAAGGTCAATGACATGCCAAGCAAAACTGGTGAGGAAGTATTATGCAATATTACTCACCTTTTCAGCATATGCTTTTCTGTCTTGGTCTGGCAAATTGGCTGCCTTATCTGATGAATAAAAACCAAATGGTTGTCATTTTCGTAGGCATCTCAATTTTCTGAGCTTTTAACTTGGATTTTACTTAACACTTCATGGACATATACACTGTACGTGTTCACATAACACCACCACTATTATGTGGGGTCCTTTAAAAAAGAAAATACTAGATTTATGGATACAATGGGGAGGTAAAGAAAATCTAATGCCAACCTTTCATGTCCTTCATCCTATCAAACAGTGTCTCGAATGACTCTCCTCCCGGGTCCTCATTGGCTAAGCCACTGATGATTGACATGTCTTCACCAACAAGTTCATCTGCAAGGACAGCAGTAGCCACCGTTACAAAACATGAAGCAGCTCCGACCTTAAATCTGCATGACTAATCATGCATTTCAGCTACCTTTGAACTTGCAGCCTTGTTAACAATGATGTTCTTTGATCAACTATCAGCAATCCTTGACCTTCAAGCATACATCAATGGCATTCTCTGTCAAGTCCTGTCACAAGAATCTCATTTTCCTGTCCCAGGGAGTGATACTTGGTGTGTGTTTCTGAATACCAAGTACAGCCTAGCAGATGATACCATGTAGCCTCAGGCATTCAGTCTGAAGCTTTCTTATGCCATACTAATTTATTACAAAATATTAATATATGACATGATTCAGGGTAGAACTGGCAATTGGTAAATGAATTGTTGGTGATGACGTTATCTGTAATCAAACTGACATTCAACAACAAATTCAATACACAATATATTTCACTGCTAGCAGTAACCAGTACCTATTCTCTCTTCTCTTGATGCTGGTTTCTTCTTTGGTGATGACTTCTTACTACTGCTGCCGTTTTGGGTTTTGGTACTTCCCCCGGCCGCTCCTTGGACCTGAGGACACAAGGGTGTGTTGGTGAAAAAAGTGTGTCCTACAGCTAACAGTTTGTGACAAAAATGTACCAGTTTTTTTTTTTTGGCTAAGAGATAATTCTGCATTAGTTGCCAGTCTGATTAATGCCTTTATGCATGAAACTATTACATACATTGTACTGGGACTGCGGTGTGGTTACCATACATTTCATAATAAGTGCTGCAGAGCCTGATAGCCCAAAAGGGCCCAAATCTTATGTTTCCTGCAAAATTATCGGGTCTAATGCATTACCAATGGCATTCTTTCAAAAAATTTTTTTCACTTAGTAGACATGTGAAACCCAGTTTTCCACAGCAGACAATCTTGCTGAACTAACTTGTGATTTTGCTGGAGTGGCACCTCTGCATCCTCTCAACCCTACGTATCTGAACCAGTAGGTGAATTTGCTCACCTGTGTGCCATCCTCAGCCCCCTCTGGCTCCCCCCTACGCTCCGTCTCCTCCTCCCCCTCAGCGTCCCCCCTCCCCGCCTGCTGGTCTTCCCGTTCATGCAGGAGGGCCATCAGTCTGGACACATTGTCAGAACTGGTGTCTGCAGGGAACATTGCCACCATTCATGAGTCAGTTACTGTTCTTTGACCAGTAAGGAAGTTGACCTTCTTCACCTTGGAAAGTAGTGGTTATTTTTCCTGTGAAAATGGTTCAATTACAAATATTCAAAAATTTTGACCAGAGCTTTTTCTAAATCTTATTTGTGTACAAGTAGGTTATACCTCTGTGCTTGATGTTCTACTACCGGGGTAAAATTAGTCGTGTGTAGATAGTCATAAAGAACAGAAAGGCTACAAGGCTCTATCATCAGGCACAACATAGATCATGGACATGAGGGAAATAAAAACAGCCGCATGGTTCTATTACAAGTGCAACAGACTTCATAAACACTAGGGCAATAACAAGAGGTTAAAGTATTACAATTACGCAGAGATGATGGCTGGTTCATCGCTTCCACTTATGCAGTAATAAAAAAGGAATGGATAAATCTACCTTTTAGCTCGAGGTTTGGCCAGGTGTGTGCATTGAGAGCTGATATTATCCTCTTCACCCCCACAGGATCAGGATAAAAATCTGGTGAGTAATGTGACAATACTTGTTGTTTTATCAAAATAGGTTTAGTTAAGGTGTACTGCTAAGTGGTTAAGCTTTACTGCCGAGTATGACCCGAAGATTTGCAGCAGTGTTGTTTTGTCTACCTTGGCATCAATGGCATGTGATGTGTTACTGAACTATAGTATAAAAAAAATTGTTAGAGGGACCTCCAATGTAGCACCAAGCTAGATGTCAACAGAACACTGACCCTAGCATTACCCTTTTATAGAAGGAAAACCTAGTACTTGTCCTTTCTGACCAAAAACATTTTAATTTCTACCCTGAACACTAGCTTCAGTTCAACTGGGTTTTAACTTACATCAGTTAAACAGTTCATTAACGTCAAATAGAATATCAACAACACTACAGATGCCTCTAACCTTTAACTACTGTAAAAGTAGACAGCTGATATACCTTCCACATCCTCCTCATCCTTGTCTTGTGATTCTTGCAGTTCTACCAACTCAAACCCATTCTCTATGCACCATGTGAAAACATCTTCTCTTGTCAACACAGCTGCAGAACAATAGGTTTTAAAACAAACATCAACAGAGAAAAGCTTTAGGCATGATCGAGACCAGCATTTAAATTTTGCTATCTATACACCCAAACTGACTTAAATCTTTTTCAAAAATAAGAGATGTAGGCTATAGCAGGAAAGACATTCCATATTTCATGTATCTATGTCTTTCATCAACAAGGGCTTGGCATTTCTTTATTTGAACAAAAAATGTTGTAAGGAAACAGGGCTCTACTTACATACTTCAATTTCTGCAATACTGTAGTGTAGGACTCATAAACCAAGCCTGTTTTTGTTGAGATGACCTTGTTGCAAGTTGTTTTCACAGATTATTTCAAGTCATGCAACACATTATGAGCTGACAACAATTTTATCTACTTCCTAATCTATATTGTGTGCCACTTTCGGGTTGTGTGCCACTTTCAGCGCTGATCTCTTGCAACATACTCTAGACTGTTAGCTGGCTACCTGGCTTTAGGCATGATTGAGACCAGCATTTAAATTCTGCTGCTATCTATACACCCTAACTGACGTAAATCTTTTTAAAAAATAAGAGATGTAGGCTATAGCAGGAAAGACATTCCATATTACCCTGGAAATCTTGAAAAACGGCTCAGGCCAAATGATGTATCAAGGTTAAATAAAGGTTCCAAAAAAAAAAAATGTATCTATGTCTTTCATCAACAAGGGCTTGGCATTTCTTTATTTGAACAAAAAATGTTGTAAGGAAACAGGGCTCTACTTAGTAGTCAGGGCTCAAAATTCATTTTTGGGATTAGGTGCACTAGTGCACCCAGCTTAAAAAATGGGTGCACCAAAAATGTTTTGGGTGCACCACTTAAATTTAAGTAGAATGTCAGAAAAAGTTAATAGCAAAACATAGTTACATGCTATCAAATTCTAAAACAAGTACCATGACAGACATTTTTATTATCTTTCTAACCCTTAGATGTCAAGAATATGATGTATACTAGTACACTTTGATATCTTTACATACATAAATCCAAGAAAATATTTGGGTGCACCCTGTGCACCCACAGAAAATAATTGGGTGCACAGCTCCAATTTTGGGTGCACCTGCACCCAGTATTTCGAGCCCTGGTAGTACATAATTCACTTACTGCAATACAGTAGGATTAATAAACCAAGCCTGTTTTTGTTGAGATGACCTTGTTGCAAGTTGTTTTCACATATTATTTCAAGTCATTCAACACATCATGAGCTGACAATTTTTATCTACTTCCTAATCTATGTTGTTTGCCACTTTCAGCGCTGATCCCTTGCAACATACTCTAGACTGTTAGCTGGCTACCTGGTGTTTACCTCCTTCTTGTTCCAGCAGCCCGCAGGTCAGCAGTTTGACATCCACATCCAGGTGAGTCAGGAAGGGCAGCCACTGCTTCACAGACTCAAAACTACCAGCCTTCAAGAAAGAAAGGAATCCTTGTAACATTTCTCACTTCAAGAGAAGCCTGTTGGTTGCAATTTAATACCAGGACCTAAGTGTTTTTGAATTAGTTCTTAATCTGGCCACTTTTATAGATGGCACTTAAATGCAAAAGGCTTTTTGGCCCTGCCTGGGGCATAACATTCATCAGTCTCTCCTACAAAGGTACATGTATGGTCAAGTAGAGATATAATTTCATATCTGCTTGTGCAGTGTAACTTAAAACTTGTACCACTCAATAATAATCTCATCATACAATAAATACTGACAGTTATTAAATCAATGTTACTGTTCGTCATGAAAGGACTACATTGGTGAATCACCTTTCTTGGTTTCTCATTGACTATTCGGTTTTTCTTACCTAAAACTAATAAAAGCAACCAATACCCGACATGTTGTATTTACTTGGGGAATGAGTTACTCTAAATTCTACTGCTCTTCTATAGTGCTAGGATTTGCAGGAATGTTGCAGAGAATAGTAGAAACAGAATAAATACACAATGTCATATCCACAATTTGCCATAGAAGTTTATTCATCTCTTTCAAGCTTTGGAAGATTTTGAATTCAAAGGGGGTATCCTTTAATTCTTAACTACACAGTGATATACAACACCAGCAACAAGAAGCCAATTGGATTTTGACTTCTTAAACAGAGCCTTAGATTTCCACTATTTTAGCTATAGTTTTCTCTTAACTGTTAACATATCAATAATTGTAGTTCTTATCTTATCATCTACCAGTAACTGAAACATACAAAAAATCATTCTGCTAGCTACATAAAAATCAACCTTAACTTGATTTATTTGCCAAATAAACACATATTTACAGCTGAATCATGGCATCCAGTTTTCACCATTGCATACTGCTGCTTTATGGATGGAAGGTTCTAAAGGCAGCAAGATGCAACAGTTGAAACATGGATGAGGGATCAGGCTTCCTTCAACCAAGCCACCGGGAGGCTAGCCTAGGGGGTTACTGGGAAGGTTCAAACAAAGCATATGATCACAAAAACAAAACAAAGGGAAACAAAGCACAACTGGAAAGCAACATACCCTCTTGATATTTCTGTGTGTATACAGCTGACTTCTTTTAATAACATTAATACTACAGATACAATGTAGTTACAGTTTTACCTGTCTGTTAATACCTACATCATGACATGGATGTATCACGGACACGGGTTTTAAAAATACTCACAGCAGATTTCAATACCAACTATTCCAGGTATGTGTGCAGTACTGGTATTTATTTTACATACACATCTGTTTACACTCAGGGTCAATGACCTTTTGACTTCAAATTTCAAATGTTTCAATTAACATGAACAAAAAGCTGTACCCTGGACTGGTAAACACCACTTTCTGTTTGTTATGTTACCTGTTTAGAGTGCTCTGGTCTGTCATGGCAAACATTAAACAGTACCTTGTTTGCCAACTGTTTTTGTGACAATTAAAACCTGGGCACTTCCTCTGGAGTGCATACTTCCTTGTGGATACAATTAATGTGGTTGACAAAAAAAGATATCTAATAAATGCTCTTCAATTTATCATAATTGTACCCAACCGACTTGAACAAGGGCTGCAAATTCACAATAAGGCTTAATGGTGTAGCACCCTACAGGTATTGAGGTAGTCATGGTTACTGTTTACACACACCTGTTCGTAGTGGTGATGCCCCTTCAGCTATGTGCTAACAGTAACACGAACCTGCTACACATTTCTTCATGCTTCCAGTAAATCAATGGGTGTTTTAGTACTAAGAATACATTTACAGTCAGCCATGCCAGGAAATTGGTTGGCAGCCTTGCCAAGACAGGCTTACAATGTTACCCAAAATGTCAAAGGTGAGGTATTTCTGCTGGAGTGGTTCCAGCTAAATACCAAACAGAAGGAAAAGTGGCAGATTTGGGCTCCTTCACTTAGAAACCACCCTGCCAAGGAACTGAAAATCCAAATTGGTGACCAACAAGAAACTCATTGCTCCTTTTCATACTCATTCCTATCTTCACAAACATATTATGTGTCTACAATCTGTAAACTGTACCTCAAATCTCTGGAATAGTTTCCATAATACATTCAGGTTTCTGCCCTGGGGACAGATAAAACCAACAGCAAATCACTGAGCCTGACTCCTCAACATACATCAAATTGTTCCATGTCAGACCCAATTAGTCGGGAATCTGACATGTCAAGGTCCCCATATCTCCACCACCATCTACATTTTTTTCAGCAGCTTCTTTTTACACCCTGGTAGATGGATGCTGGTGGCCATTGTAGAGGCTATCATTAAATCAGTTTGGCATGCTCTTCACATACCTGTTCTTCAGTCTTTCAAAACTTGTGATTTATTTCTGTCTCATCTAATGTCCAAATATGGCACTTTCTCATTCTAAAGGGTTGTATGAATAAAGCCCTGTGGGCACATATCATAGACATTCCAATACCAGATTTCAGGTTATTTGGTTTGAATACCAGAGCACTGGAGCCAAAATGTACATTTTTTGGCAAATTGCAAACTTAACCATTGTTGTTGAACTTGTGTCTTCCACAAAAAATGTACACTACATATCAGGTGTGTGTGCGTTTGGGTGTTGCTACACCTATTCTGGTACACAATGAAGGAAAAATAATTGACAACACCCCTATTTCAACATGACAGCATCACATCAAGTACATCATGAAGCAATTGCTGAAAATAGTACACATTACATTTGGCAAGAAAATATTTTCTTTCCTACTTGTCTCCTTTTTAAAATGCTGACAGCATCCTCAACATAATCGTGTTTCCTTCCTCTCTCCCTTGAGTGGGGTAAGAGGATACCCACCTCTATTCACACAACCTTGCTGTGACAAGTTCATTATACAATGTAACTGGATTGAACAAATAATACAATTTGTAATACTGTACAATTACAACATCCCACAGGAAACTGGCTTTATCGGTCATACATAATAAGCAGATTAATAACAACAAGTAGTGATGAAACGATCAATATTGTTCCATCATGGTTTTTGTACCAAGATTACTTCAGACAAGTGGATGTAATTGACATAATTACATGTGATGGGCTAACCAATGCCAGTGTTTATTCCTGAGTTTGTGTGCGGTAGAGTGACTACTTAGAGCGACTGATACAGCCTAAATAACCATATGCAGAGCTGTAATCAATATTGTTTCCTAAAAACGGCTCATTTTCATACCACAGTTTCTACTATAGATAGACAGTGTTGATGAAAATCTTGTTAAATTGGGCGATGAATTTGATCCGAATTATTTCTGGTGTTTGTAGTTGTGGCCATACCACCCTCACCACTGCACACTGCTGCTTGGTGGTTGATATTCCCCAAGGCAGCAGGATGCAGCAGTCAGGGGCGCTGGCACCAGCCGCTTCCTCCTCATTGGCAGGAAGGAGCGACCATGACATCATCGCTGGTAATCAAATCCATGTTTTCCCTACCTGGCTGTGTGCATGAATGAGAGGGGTGCAGGGAAATTACATTAGACACATGAAAGGGCAAGTGACCACAAACATGATCTGATCAGGAGCTGGTCAGCAGCACTGCTGGAGAATTAACAGTATTTGAAATGTCATACAAATTACAATTAAAATCCAATTCCTAGGTTGTATCTATGCTTGGCATCTATGCATGGCATGTTGCCAATAGAAGCTATTCCATCCTAACCTTTTTTACTGGCTACCTGGTAAGGACATATACTGCTCTAGCCCTTATAACCATATTTGGTCACACCTAAGGACCCAATCAAAACACGGTCACAGCTGAATGTGATGTAATACCATTATAATGGATCAGACCAAAAGACTCATGGGGAGGTTTGCATAAAAAGGAATTTTAAAAAAAGCTTTCAAAACATCACCTTTACCACATTGAAATACAAAAAAAAAATGCCTACAAAGCTGAGGGGAAATACTTCATGGCAAGAGAAAAATACAGAGGACGTGGCATTATTCAAAGAAATGAACAACGCAGTAAAATATCTTTTCTCCCCTAGTGTATGATTCTTTAGTCTGCATTACCACAGGATGACACAACACATATGGTGCCTTTAATTGACACAGCTTTGTTTGGCTAAGTGGATTTATCAGTGGAGAATCTTCTGTTTTTGCTCCTTACAAACCAAGATTTTTACTCACAAGCGAAAAAGCTTTGTAGTGAAATATGTGGTAAAACAACAGTTGTTGGTATCGGGAACATCTGGCTGTAGTGACAAAACAGTCCCCAGAACTGTGACATGGAAACTGCAGCTGTTCTCTCCTTGTGATCACAAATAACCTGGCTGGGAAACCAACACCATGTTTTGTTTGAAACTAAGGAATCAAAGACCTGGCTGGAGGAAACTGAAGGCAGTACTAAAAACATCACTGCTCCAATTTACACCTTAGTGCTTCCAATAGTGCACTTGTAGAGGCTAAAAATATTTCACTCTTCAACGGAAATGTTCACAAGAAATGGGTAACATTATTTGGGGGGCAAATGTTTCTCATTGTAAAATTCATCTTTTTACGCTTATGAAATATTCATCCATTTTATGTACTGGAGTTTGAATTTTTGGGCCGGATGCAACAAGCACATTTCCATCCTAAGATGAGGGTTGGGTCCTGGAGACAACCTAGTAACAGGAATAGCCTGGTTTCCAGCCACCAGCCTGATCTAAATATCTATCGTGGGTCCAAGTCAGTTGGCCTGTGTAGGCTCTGGAAACAGTCTGGTAACCAGGCTATAACAGTGCAGACTAACACTAACAGTATGCAAATATGACAACATGATATTCTGCTACATGTGTACAATGACAGAACATAATTAGTCATCAATACATATCAGGATAGACTTGCTATTCTATCATTTGTCATTCTGATCAAGCTGTTACCCCTGGACCTACATGTATTAAAATTAAAAAAACATCACACTTAAAGCAACAAGATACTATTATAGAAATTAGAATACCAACAATAAGCAATTATAAGGCTTAAATGGAAACACATAAAAAAAACATAAATTCAATACATACATAAATAAATAAAAAATTACTAGTTGCCTCATAATACACAGAGAACATCAGACTGAAATTTGCAAATGAGACGGTGACTTACAGATTGGTCATAGAGAACGACAGATCAACTTCAATTTCTAAGTAATTTACAGCTAAATACTCAAAATCTTGGCAACTTCAAAATCAACTTCTCTTCTCTTCTTACTTGGAATAAACAACCACATAACTGATGTACATAAACATACAGATTGCTTGTTTCTGGGGAGCAGCTTGTGTGACTTGTTTATTTGTCCATCTATTGGACCAATCAGACAATGCCTTTTCTCTCTAAACATGATCAAGACAGGGAACTAAATCTTTATAAAACAGCATTGTCAATACTTTTTACCTAGATGAAAAAGAGTATGAGGAGCATGATAGTTTTGCAGCAACAGCTGGTAGGGGAAGAGCTTAGGGTTGAAAATCTGGTCAATCAGCTGGCTTACCACTAATACTAGCCAGTACTAACCTCTATAATGGAATACAGAGTATTACAATGGCCAAAACATGCAATTAGGTCCATGGGCCCCCCACAGTGAGTTTCAAAAAAAGGGTTTATCTCACAAATGACTATTTAGTGCGCTCCACACCTGCTGAGATTGTAAATAATAAGTTGATACAGAATTTCAGCACCTTAACACCCCTTAGTTACCAAAGTTAGGCTCATGAGCAGCATGTGCAGTTTTGCAGCAGCCACTGCCGATGGTAGAGAAAGACAGATAAAAAGTTACCTGGACTATGTGCCATAACACACACTGACAAAGAGGAGGCTGGATTGGAGGTTACAGAGTAGTACTAGTAGATACAGAGGGCACCCTGATCCAGGTTGACACTTCTGAATGTGTTGCCGCCAACTATACGTCATTTATATGGCTGTTCAACAGCCATATATTTGGCATGGGGTGTGTTGGCTTGTATACTTAATACTCAACATTTGTATTTTGCCTTGATGCTGCTTTCTTTGCCACTGGTTGAGTTTGAAATTCAATTTTTAGTTGTGTTATAAATACCTTTATAAATAATTTATAAATTTGGTTTACATTTCTCTCAGTCTTACATTATTTTCATGTTGCAAGGAATTAAGACCTAAATCTTTTGATTTAAACTGTGCAGAATATATACCTCTTTGCTGTCGAAGTGTAAAATCACTGCCTGCAGAGCTTCAGCAAACTCTGCGTTGCCGATGGTCTTCTCCAGGGCGATACAAATGTGTACGTTAGCGGTGTAGTATTTGTTGTCAATCGTCCAGGGAAAACCCGTCATTTTCTCCACAATAGCCACACCGGGAGGCAGATCATCCTTCCCAATTATTTCTGTAAGAAGGAAATAATAACTGTCAGTGGTTTGAACCGGGGTGGGAAGGGACAAGTGGACCGTTACAGGCGCGGAACGCAAGAGTGGGCACAGCAGCATCCGCCGGCCCGCTTCCCGCTCCCAACAACAGCGGGATTTTCAACAAGCCCGCGCGCGGTTTTCTGCGAATTCAAACATAGAAACCTTGCTTTGGCGCCGTATTTACGGCGCCATGAATTCTCCCTACTTCAGAAAAATTAACATTAACCTGATGATAGCAATGTAGTAAGGCACATGGTTAGTTTCGGCGGTCAAATCTTAGACGATTTGGCCTTGCTGCGCTTGAATGGGCGGGCCGAGCTGACCATTTGAAAAATTGACAAAGCTGACATGATCAAAACATTGATAAAGGGACCGCTCTCGTCCTCTAGTGATAAAATTAGGGCATATGGTGGCCTGAACGTAACAGCTTTGCATGCACGGATAACCTAGCTTCTTGTGTAAATAGCGTAAATCGTCGTACTTACGTTTCACGAGGTCTTCGGCCTGAAAATTGGGGGTACAGCTTGCTATCAACACCAAAGGAGTGGACGCCATTTTTGCCTCCCCAAGAGTGACCTCAAGATAAACAACTTTCTGTTTGTTACTCTCGGTCCCATTGGTTGTGATCCTCTGCTGCGGTCATAAAAAGCGGGGCATGTTCGCGTACAACTGAAAATAATACAAAGTTCGCGTAAAAAATGTCATTTGAGGCGGATTTTTTGTGCCCCCGCTCCCTTTGTTTTTCTCGTTCCGCGTCCCGCGCGAGGAATAACCAATCAGCGATACCGTTACAACAGAGAAATTCTGCCAATACCCAATCACCGCGCGTTTTACATTCTTTTCTGCTTAACCAATCATATCGCATATATTTGAGTATCGATCCCGATACTTTCTGGGTAAGGCATGCAACTGAGTAGTATTTACACTTTACGTAGAACCCAAAAATTATCACAAATAAAAGTTGTTTTCAATTAAAATATTAAAATACAAATATTTGTATGGATATATCAAGACTTTGTGGTTAATAGTATAGAGTAATGTATAATCAGTTTTGAAATATATCCCCATTTTTGCTGGCAATATGGTATAGTCTAATAGTTGTTTGTTGGAACTCTGAATTCCTTAACATTTACTGAGGGGTGCATTTGATAATAGTATGCAGATATTTATATAATCATAGCACTATTTTGTAATAAAACTATACTATAATAACTTAAACATTTATTGTAACTGAATAAAGCTATATAATATTTATAAATATGGATAAAGTATCTATTTCATACATAATGAATATGTCATTCTCCCCATTATTTAATCGCCTGACTCAAGCAAAAGATCTCGCTTTTTCTCGTGTTACTTCAAGCGATATTTCGGCTTCAAAACAAACACAAAGGAGGCGCAGGCGCAGTGTGCTGTTTAGCGGATTGTTGCCCCAGAGACCAGGAAAATGGCTAACCAGTGGGACTGACACTTATCCAATTTGTAGAACTTTTAGTAGTCGTGTGAATTCTGCTTTGTAATAAACTACAGCCAAAATGCAGGCAGCGGCGATGATGGAAAGGAGACCCGAGGAAGTTGGGGAAATCCTCGTAAAGGTAACATAACACAATTTGTGGTTATAACAGTAAACTGATCTCGGCAGGCCGGCTTCGAACTTGGAACTGAAGCAGCCAGCAGTAGATTAAAAATTGATACATCATTGTCACATGCTTATCGATCTAGCAAGATGCAACCGCCAAAAATTCATATCTTGTCTACATGGTGTTTCAAAAGAAAAGATAATGACAAAAATAAAAAATTAGGTCAAAACTTCAAACGCCCACCTGTTGCAAAATACATAACGTTAGACTCTAACGTTAATCTTATTAAACCATATCAAATGTTACGGTGGATGGAAGGGGATCTGATCCAACTGTTCAAGATTTCCTGACCACTTTCTTGGTCACTGTTTTTGTAGTTAGTTCCTGTGACAAGAATTTGAAGAAATGAGGTCATTGGTTTCAGATTTCAAATATAACTGTTAGACCTTTAATTGATACTAACGTCAGTTCTACTAGCCGCATAATTCCCTGCTGAGACAGGAAAAGCCATTTCAGAACTTCAAACATTTAGAGAGTGAAAAATACAAATATCTTAAAGTAACGTTACAGACCAGGACATTATCTCATGTATGGGCCATATCAAATCATAACAAATTTTGAAACTGATCTAATAAGAATATGTCCTGTCAACAGGTACAGGAGGACCTGCGTCAGCTGAGGGACAGGCTGGTACACCAGGTCGGCCATGGCGAGGGGCAGTACGCAGAGGTCATCGACCTCAAGGCTCTGGAGAATGCTATCGAACGCACAGAGGTTGGAGTGAAGGTGAGCCCCAATCAGGTTGAGCTGACCCTCTTTCAACCTCGTTGAGCTGACCAACAACATGTGTTTACATAACATTGCTCATTTTTCTCTCAAGGAGTTGACCATATGAATGTGGTTGGTTGTAGAAGTCACTTTGATATCATTATAAAAGCTGTATTTCTTGCTGTCAAAATTTTCCAAACTAGCTAAACCATGTGATGAGATCTAAATGGTAGAAATTCACAATGTTTTGATTGTAAATTCATAACTTTTTGATTTTATTTCCTATCCTAAAATGTACAGGGCCGAACTCATGATGTGCTACGGATGATCAACAACAGAGTCCAGACCTTACCTGCAGTTGACTTCACTGGTGCCACCCCACAACCTCGCTACCCTGAAATGGCTCCATAGTATGTAATGTTACTGACTTATTTACTTGCATAGAGTCCAGTCATGTTAGCTTTAGTCTGCTTTCAATGGTCAGCAGGATAGTGACTGTTTAAAGTGGACTAAACAAGACTGGACTCCAGACTACTCAGTTTTAAGTTGAAACAAGACACTTTGTACCAAATGAATGTATTCATTCTGCTATTAACATATTATTCAGATCAATATAATAATCCACAAAAGTTGAAACCTTAAAATGCTCTTTCATTTTTCTTTCCAGTGAACAGTATGACCCACGGTTAGGAGGCCAGTCTCAGCTGATTATCCGGCCTCCCAAGCGAGCGGACTCCAGACTGTTGGCTCGCAGACCTG
This sequence comes from Branchiostoma floridae, assembly GCF_000003815.2. Classification (NCBI taxonomy): domain Eukaryota; kingdom Metazoa; phylum Chordata; class Leptocardii; order Amphioxiformes; family Branchiostomatidae; genus Branchiostoma; species Branchiostoma floridae. The sequence continues at coordinate 23,508,516 of NC_049980.1, read as the reverse complement.
TGGCCCAACTGACACAGCTGACCAAGGGACTTCAGGGGGGAGGGCCGCTGACCGAGGCTCCGGGACAGATGGTGAGATTAATGGTTATGTTTTAACTATGCACATGATGAGTCTTTGAGTTTGACCCCGAGCATAAAATGGTTGCTACATATCAACAACAAGATTGGGTACCATTGCAAGACCAACATCAAAGTCTGTGTCAGACTTCTTATTATGTTGATTATTATCTCCCACATTTCTGTGTCTGAGACGTATGTTTTGTTTCCTCTTCAGACAAAGATGGACATGAGTATGAAGGCAGTGGTGAACCCAGAGAACACCCAGAATAGACAGGTGATGAGTGACAGCTACGGCATCCAGCTGCCTCTCATTAACAAGAGGGAAACAAAACAGGTGGGTTGGACTTTGCTGTCGGAAATTGCCTTGCATCAGGATGAGTTCTTATCGATGTAAAACACAGATTTAGGTTGCCCCTTTCAATGTATTGCTATGGTAAGGTTACGTTGTTGTTAGAAATATATTCCAAAGGTATCTACTTAAACTGCCTCTAGTTCTTGTCAACAGCTTGCTAGCTTGATTCCAAAGAGCACATTATTTTCTAATTCCAATGACATGTGCTATACCACGTGACACAGCCATCACCATCCAAGCTGATGAGAGGTACCACAGTGGACCACCTTGCAGTACTGCCTCGAGCCAACAGAGTGGACCCTCAGATCCCCCCTCCCCCCATCGCTGACCGGGACGCCAGGAAGGGGATTCTCAGTCTGATGGAGAGGGGTCTCATCCCCCCTGCTGCTGAGCTCACCCTTGACCCTTCCCCTGTGAAGCACCGCGTGGCTCCCCTCCATGACCCGGCCGAGATGTTCCAGCCGAAGAAAGCAGGTGCCGACCCAACACTAGGTACGGTGGAGGTGGATAATGGTGTTCTCATAGCAAACCCTTTCATGTTGTTTTGGACAAGGGAAGAGGCTAATCTTTCTTATAGCACTGGCACAACCCCTTTTTGTTTACAGTAAATATGTTGTTGGTAGATTATTTTCACTTGAGAATAGAATAGGGCATATGCCTTCTTATGTCACCCAATCCATTACAAGATTCCCTGTTGCATATTCCATTTTGCTCTAACCATTCATTCTTCTGCTCACAGATGGAAGGTTCAACCTTGCTCAAGTTAAGGTAAGTTAAAAAATCAATGCTTTTGAGTTGAGTCTTTACAAGAAAAGCTGTAAAGTTTCCATTTATCTATTTTAGTGTCCCATAATGTGTGTTGCAAATAAAGAAAACTTCCATATGAATCAGTGCTAACCTTGCCATGCCCTTTACAGTTGGATGTATCTTCCAATAAGTCCTTGGACTCCATGGACACCAAGAAACCAGAGAAGACGCCACAAACGGCAGACTCCAGGATTACCAAGACCCCACTTCAGGTCAAAACATTCGAGGCTCAGCTGCAACCATTGGTGAGCTCAGCTTGTAACAGACATAGAAAGTCTCTTTTTCTATTTTGTACATCTTTATGATGTGATTTGCTTGTGCAATGTACATGCTTTAAAGTTAGTATGGGTATTTATTTTTGCAGATTTTGAGGCATACTAATAATCTGATGAATCCCAAAGGATACTCAGAGACTAAACAGTAAACTATTCTAGACTTTAGGATTCATGTATCACATATTCTGCTGTTGGAACCTCAGGAAGTAGCTTAATCTGAAGAAGTAGATTTTATTGGTCATTATTTCCATCATATCTCAGCCACCACCAACCACTCCTGCCAGCACGGTCAACTTCAAGCGCAGTGGCCACAGGTTCGCTATCCAGAATGGCGGCATCCGAGACGAAGCGCCAGACTTTGTGGCTTTTAGACAACACTACGTGCTTTCCTGGGGAAGGTGAGAGCTTGGCTTTGTGTACATTTTTTACATCAGTTACATGTTAATCCAGCTTTGATATAACACAAAGGTTTCAACAGGATGTTTGCTTCTTTTCTTGTCCCTAAACCAAAGTCATTTGTAATTGTAGTCACTTGTCTTGTGTGGACATTTTAAACAAAGGCAAGGAGACAAGGCTATTCAAACATTCTTCAATCCTTATAGAACAAACTTTACTTCAATCAATTGGTCTGCTCTGTAAGCTTTCCAACAACATGACATTAGACCATGAAATTTTAAACTTTGTAAAGAACAAAGATTCAACTTTCTGGTGACCTGCATTGGATTTCAACAGTCTTTTGTAGTCTTGGGGTGTCACTAGCAGGACATGAAATGCGCCATGAGGAAATGGCTGGCATGGTTCTTCTCTGTCACGATGACACTGATGTCACAATGAACTGAACTGAACTATGGTTACCTTCCTTCCCCAGCATCATCACAGCCCTGGAGCATCTCTTGAGACTACTGAGAGACTTTGCAGTGCCCCTTGCCTTCATCAATGGAGACAAGCTGGCTGATCTGGCCCTGGAGTTTGAGCTGGAAAAAGCTCCTACCAAGGAGAACTTGCTGTCTGTTATCGTCAATAGGGACGATGTGGAAGCCATCCTTCGCAGACCTGTAAGTGGGCAATGTTATACTTTTAAGTTCTTAATGAACTACAGGACACAAGTAAATGTATACTTGTATATTATCATAATGATACGATTTTAATTTAAGACTTTATATCCGTACACAAAAATAAAGCGCTTACCAACAAGCTTTCGATCAGTCCTCTGATCCTTCTCAAGTTGAAATGACCCAAGACCTAAGTCGCACTTCCGGAACGGAAGTGTGACGTCAGTAAAGGGTCAAAGGTGCTTGACAGTCGGTATCGGCCCCCGTCTCGGTTGAGGGAAGGTTGATGGGCTCTGATGTAAATAGCCTCTTTCACTCCCCTGAGAAAGTAATCCTGTTCGGAATCAAGTATCTCCACCTTGTCGAAATCCACTGAGTGTCCCGGAGATTCTATGTGGATGTGTTGTGCCACCTCCGATGTTTTGACTGAGCTGGGCCATCTATGCTCTAGAAACCTGGTTCTGAGAGTGCGGCTAGTTTCACCTACGTAGGATTCCTGACAAGGGCCTTGTATATTATCCATATATTATCAATGTATGTGCATAAATTATAGCCTGCCATCTTAGTTAGTAGCAGAGATTGTGGGGGCTTCATGAAATACATTGTATATCTGTGTTGAAATTTTAAAAGTTCAACATTATTCAAGAGAGGGAAGCAACAAGTAGACTGAGGCCATCTCCAGGATGCCCACCCCACGTGTGAAATGGAAGAAAGATGTTGACAGTGGTACATTAGAGAGTAAGTTTTCCTGACACAATCCCTCTCTCATTCCAGGGTCGGAGGTTCCTGGGCCCAGACGGTGAGCACGTAGCCGCTGCTAAGATCCAGGCCATGTGGAAGCGGTACACGGCGCGTAGCTCGTACGTGAGCTACCGACAGAGGAAGTGGGCAGCAGGGGTGATCGCCATCTCCTGGATCATGAACATCAAGATGGCCAAGATCAGGAAACAGCTGAAGGAGACCAGGCTGTACGAGCTGGACTCCTACAGGAGGAGGAGGAAGGTGGGAAGTCTTAACTTTTATTAACTCGATAATGGACAGGATCTATGTAGCATTTATTCAGGGCTTTGAAAAGTACTCAAAGACAGCCCTGAAAAGTTAGACAAATGTGGTAGATTCCATTGTCTACTGTAGGCCAGTGGTGTAAGTCCTATACCATGGTAGTCCTCTTTTCTTAAAAGTAAGTAACCTGTAACATGACGATGAAGTAACCTGCAATGTTGTGTTTATATGTTTGCAGGTATTTTCTGACTCTTGGGACAAGATAAAGCAATCCAGACGAACAATCATCCATATACCCTCCCTAGGTCAGTACCATGTGTTGAAGATAATCATGAGAGACATAATATATGCCTTCTTGTAGGAATAACTATTCTGGATGGTCTGAAGTCTTTTGTGATTTTCTTTTACTAATCTTTATTATTTTCTATTATTCTCATAGTAATTTTATTTGTCACCCCTGTAGGCTATAGCCAGGCAGTAAGAGATTCTATCAAGGACTTTGGAATCAAGCAGAACACGCAGATGTCAAGATTATGTGACCTCAGGGGTAAGTTTGTGTTTTTGATCTTTTTCATACTTTTTATTGATCTGTAAAGAGTTCACACAAGTGTCCACATTTGTTTTTCATTACATCTTTTATCAAAATTATTGTGTATAAAACAGCAATATCTTCCATCCAGATCCTCAGGTGGATGTGATCTATGTGTCTCCTGTGGAGATGAGTGAAGAGATGCTGCAGTACTACTCCAAACTGCTAGGACTCAGACCTGCTGTGGAGTCTGGTGCAGTAGAGGACCAGTCTGACATGCAGGATAGATACAAGATTGTTGTTCCAGAGGCTTTTGACAAATTTCCGGTATGATTTTTTTCATAGAAAGATTCGACAGGCATTTATGTACTTTTATATGCTTTCATACAAAATATTACAATTGGAGCAAATTGTTGCTGTTCAGTCCTTGTTTGGTAGTTTCTGGTTATTTTGCTCATTGATTGTTTTCCTGTTTCCCTCACAGAGTCACTCCATGTGTTTAGCCACCCATCTTAAGTACAGTCCACAAGCTTTGCAAAGGTTTGTTGTCATGTCATATTTTATTGTCCATTATTAACTTTGCCAAGAAGGTTATGTTTTCAGTGCATTTGAGGGCATCTTATACAGAAGCAATAAGAAACATATAGAATACACGTAGGGTGACATCATTTGGCAAAAGGACAGACTCAAGTTTCAATGTACTTTCATTGGATTACTGTGATAGTGATTATCATCAGTACATGTCAGGTTTTTGTTTGAAGAAAATAGTGTGCTTCTACCCTTAGACAGCAGCCATTTCTATGCTTTTATAGGACACTGTTATCATGGTCAGCTGATATTATCATCTCATTCCATCTTATTCCAGAATAAGGAACCTGATCAAAGGGAAAGAAGCTTACATTGTTCCAGGCGTCATGCACAAGGATGACCTGGCAGTGTCACAGATCCTGGGTAAGTTGTAAAGCAGACTCTACTTAGGTTGAACACTGTGACTTGTAGATGTGAATATTAAGTATGGCCAATCTACCTACTGCATCTTTGTACCATCTCAAGAAGCTACCATTACTTTGTTGGAGAAGCTGTTTCAAGCATCTTATTATGTAGTTTATCAAGTCTGAGAAGCATAGATAAAACATAAACCTGAAAAAATCGTTATTACGGCTTTTACGTGGTCCACAAAGGGATCTGATCAGAGTTGTAAGTGATACGTGTGTCCTGTTGCAGATGTGCCAATCCTGGGGAGTGAGCCTGAGGTGGGACATCTCTACACCACCAAGTCTGGCTCCAAGAGGATCTTTGCCAGTGCCAAGGTGGACACCCCTCCTGGGGAGTACGACATCTACAGTCTCCAACAGGTAATGGCAAGTGCAGCAAGCTGGGACAGTGGCCTGTGTCTCTTGGTATAAGGGGCTGATTGGGCCTCCTCCCCGAGAGCTTGTGGCCACACACCTCCAACTCTATAGAACAGTCCCACTCCCAGAGCAACCAATAGGAGCTCAGTATTCTTTATCATTAGAAATCAGTCCCATAGGAGCTCAGGACTCTCTGATTCGTACTTTTCTACCACTGGCTAAATGTTTCAATGACTTCTATAAACCATAGCTTTTATATCTTTAAAAATGTTAAAATTTCAATCCATCACATATCCATTGTTTCTGGTCTGTGGACAAACCATGTTCACATCTTCCTTACTCCTTGGCTTGTGATGTTGGTAAGACATATCAGTTCATGCTGAATCTCTGCCCTGTTGACCCTAGTTGCACGAGTCCCTGGCCCTGCTGGTGACTGAGAACCTGAATGTTCGGAGGTGGCTGTTCAAGCTGGATGATGAGTACATGGGGAGGGGCATCGCTTACTGCGACGTGGTGGAGCATCTCAACTGTTACAAGTGGGCCATCAAGGAGCAGCACAGATACGGGGAGAAATGGAGCAAGAAATGGGCACATGTAGGTGGCATTTCTCATGAGCAGTCATTTTGTACAAGTTCTTTATTCAAAGTCAGGTATGTTTCACTCAGAAGGCATGCAATGTAATATTTAGGATTGCTTTCAAAATTGTCATTTGTCACACTTTGTAATTGATAATTCTATTGATTCAATTGTCATCATCATCATTAATCATCCTCTGAGGCTCAACAAGTAAAGTTTGACTTCCAGAACAGTCTTTCATCGCTGATTCAATTATGATAAGTGACAAATTGTAACTTAAAGCTGGAACTATCTGTGATCAGCAATAAAATTAGGGAACAAGCAGATGACACACCATAAAAATAGAAATGAAAGGTGTTCTCCTTCGGTGAAGAGGTTTGAAGTGTGGCTAAATGATCTCACCATTGTCCATACAGGAGCCAGCTCTGATTAAGATCCAGGCAGAGATCCCAGACATCCTGGATCAGTTTGGAGTTCCTGCAAACAGGAAAAGGTTCCCAACATGGGACAAGTTCCTGGAGGCCTTCCTCAGTCAGGGTCAGTAAAAGTTATGTAACAGTTATTGTTTGTTATGGCACTGTATGTTAAGTCTTGTGCTGCTTACAACTTGTGGTGTGAACTAGGTTACTAAGTAAATGTAATAAAGTACCATAAAACCTGACCCTCTGCATAAGGACCACCAGGCCAACATGGCCACTTTGATTAATACAATTATCATTTTTTCCATTGACACAAGCATTAAGACTCCTGTCTGGAGTGACCACCTGTTGATATAGTCTATTATAGAACAGATTTTATCAGTCCCCTGAGTGGTCATTTTGAGCAGTTTGTAGTTGAATTGAGATGTAACTGCAGACTAAACGTCAACTGGAGAAGGATATGTGAAGGATGAGAAAATGATATAAAGACAGTTCACTTTCTTTCACCTACAACAGGAGGTATTGTTGAAGCCTGCCCTCCGTCAGAGAGTGTGACAACTCTGTCTGCCGAAATGTTGATTGAGCCGACTGGGAAGATCCGGATGGTTGCCAACGGTGACCAGATCAAGGCGGAGGGGCCATTTGTGAGCTGGGGCCTTTCTGTGCCTCAGTCTTCTGTAGAACCTCAGGTGAGAGATGGGAGGGATGGGAGGCATGACTAAAAGTAATAAAACACTTTGTCTGATAAGTAAGTGGAAAAGGCAGTATGTTGAAGTTACAGCAAGCTTGCAAGACAAGCTTGAATGGAAGAAGTAAAGGCTTGAAACCTAGCCTGGTTAGACCACAATTTCAAAATGTGTAAAAGTATTTCATAGTTATCATCAAGAACACAATCTTTAAAAAGGCAAGGTTAATCCTCCAATGTTTTTCTCTAACAGGTGCTGAATGAGTGCTGTATGAGAATAGGAGAGTCTTGCCGCACCAGAGGAGTTTTGGGATACTTCTCTGTGGACTTCGTCACCTTCATTGACCCCAAAACTATGGAACAGGTAAGACTGTCCTGCTAGTATGGCTGAAGAACTTAATCTTAGTTGTGAGCTTTTGTCAACAACAACAAAAAACACATCAAAACCACACTTACTTATTTAGGTGTTTAGTCAAAGATAATGTGACTATATTATTATTGCATATTTTTTGAGAGTTTCAAATCTAACTTAGTGTGTTGCCCATAAATAAAACAATATGTAGAAAAATGGTGATATTCCCCCTCCACAGTTCAGCACAGTTGATGGTTGTTGATGTTTCTCCAGGTCCTGTGGGCAACAGACCTGAACCTGTCCTATGGAGACTCCACAGGGATGAGGGAACTCATGCTGTATGTGACGTCCGGCACCTTTGATGCTGAGAACTGTGTGATCCAGGCCCCGCCACTACCTAAGAAGGAGAAGAAGGATGGGAGAAGAAGGAGAGGAGAGGAGGAGGAACAGGTGAGCATATCTTGCAGAAGTGCATTCTTTGTCAGATTGATATTCCTGTTTTTGCATATTCTGCAGTGTCTGACACCTAAAATGAAAAAGCAGAGGCCTCAATTTATTGTTCGTGTGTTCAGAAATTCTCTATCAACCTCCAATTATGACGAGAAAGGACTTGACTCTGAGCCAGTAGACTCACTTCACTCGCATTACTTAGTACTTACTTACTTAACAGTACTTAGTCTTTAGTATCCCATCATGGGATTTGTTGCACTTAGCCTACATGGGCAGGAACATGCAAATAAAGATCATCACTCTATGAGTGACTGTCCACCATGATGAGAAAAGTTAATAATTGAAAGCCATGTTGTTCCTTGCCAGCCCCCGACTCCGCTGCCTCGGTATGCTGTGATGAGCACCCAGCTGCTGCACAGTAACCTGACTGTCATCCACTACAGCGTGTTCTTCCAGATGTGCAGGGCACATGGCATTGGGTTTGACATCAAGGTATGGGAACAAGGCTTGTCATTAGAAGGATATGGATACATTGATGTTGAAAAATTGTCAGCTAGAATGAGAATGATTATTATAGTCATTTCTTTAGGCTTGACGTTACAGATATTCCTGTAAGAAGCTATCATTTCTTGTTTTAAATATCTAGTACTCAAGCTTACTTTTGTTTAAAATTGTAATCATACAAATCCCTTCTTCCATCCTCAGGAGAAACAAGGGACAGTCTTTACCCTTCTGGACAGCTTCAGGAGAGAGCACATTGGCATGCTGTAAGTCTACAACTCTATAATTCTGTCTAAAATCTGCATTTGCAAGAATTAAACAGTGATAACACAGGCCTTTGTTCCTGAAATTTGTATCAGTAGTTAGTAGATTGATAAGCATTATAATCTTTCTCTACAGCACTGTTGGTGAAAGTCTCCAGGGGGCGCTTGCCACATTTGCCAGGAACATGTCAGTCATCCACCAGGAGATCTCTGCACCAAATATGCAGGGAGAGACCAACTTTAAGGTAGGCTCAGTTCTATGAGTGTTATCAGGCTCTTAATTACAGGGGCACAACTTGTTTGCATTAGCGGGTAGTGAGTGAGTGGGTGCCACAGTCTTGAGATCCTGTCACCTCCCGGCCACCTACTCATTTCCATTCTAGATATAGACAAGACAGTTCTAGGGTAGAGTACCATCATGGACTACTAGTTGCCACTTCATTACTACTGAGTTGCAGAATTCTAATACTGATATCCTGTTTCCACTTCGTCTCTCCCAGGCTGCCATCACAGACATTGAGGGTATCCTGGGCACGACTATCCAGAACGTGGAGCGTGAGCAGCAGGAGGTGGAGGCTCAGGAGGAGGAGGAGGAGAAGCAGCAGCAGCAGGGGCTGGGGGGAACATGAGAGGGAGGAGAAACTGTAGGGGCTGGGGGGAACATGAGGGGGAGGAGAAACTGTAGGGACTGGGGGGAACATAAGGGGGTGGAGAAACTGTAGTGCTGGGGGGAACATGAGGGGAGCAGTAGGAGAAACTGGGGCTGGGGGGAATATGAGGGCAGAACAGAAGGGGCTGGGGGGAACCTAAGGGCAACAGAAGC
>NC_049980.1:23494985-23498919 GCF_000003815.2 Branchiostoma floridae | reverse complement strand
AAGGCATGCAAAAAATGTGAAAATTCTGGTCACTCATAATTAGGAAAACTTTTAAAGTGAATATCCCTTTATCTATAGATTATATATCTATACATGACACAAATAAAGACATAACATTACATGTAATAATGAAAACTTTCACTGTACACTAAGCAACCAGCTAAACAAGTTTTAAAGTTGCGGAGGTTGCGTCTTGCCAAATTAAGAGTTACCAGTTTGGGAAGAAGAGTATAGTATCTCACTGGTGCCAATATGTAATGTTAAAGTTGGAATCGAGTTGTAGCAATTTTTTTTCAAATAAGAGCATCACTAACGAAATTGTTCCTAACTTGCTGCTTGTACAAAACATGACAAATGTAACATTTAAAAAGATATATTTTGTCTAGCCCTTTTCACATGCTTTTAGATGTGTATATCAGTCCTATACATGATTCAGTGCCATGAATAATGAGAAGCAATAAAACTAGAAATTTACCAAAAGATTTGTTGCTGGAAGGTATATTCTATTTTTATCTGTTTTGAGGTTTAAACGTTTTATTTCACTATGCTGCATATAGATTTCTCTGCTTTATTTTTGTCTGTTGACATTTTGGTACATCCAGGCATTTTTACTTTACTCGCTGAAAGAAATCACTCAAAAGATTTTTTGTTGAAGTGGATCAAAAAATGCTGTATACAAATGTATGTTTTTATACTTTGCTGTGCTCTTACCAATAACCTTATGGTTTGCTTGTGCATGCATTTATCTTTGGTTTGCAATTTTTCCAATAGCATTAATTTCGTGAACCAAATAAACAAATTGCTTTTCTCAAGTGTAGGGGAGTGCAATTAGAAGCTGTGATGTGGTTGTAAAGAGTTTGAGGGTTTGGTACCCCATTGTAAGATATTAGTACAGAGTTTTTATGTATATAGAAAAAATTCATTATCTTATGTCAATATTTTCACCAATTAAAGCATGATTCTGTAACTGCACATTGTCACTCTTGTCTGCTCAAAGGCTTTGTCTATATCTTACATCAGCTTCAGTTAGAGAAATAATCTAGAACCATACCAATGTCATACTGGGTGGCAATATTTCTGTGAGTTTACTGCATTACTAGAGGGTCTGCATGCCTTTTTCCGTTAAGCGTTACGAGCCATTTTAATTCACCGTTAATCGTTACCGACCCGCTCTAATTCAACGTTAATCGTTATCGGTATATTCTTCGTGAAGCGTTATTGGTCGTTTCAATTCAACGTTAACCGTTATTTGTTATCCCGAATTCACCGTTAAGCGTTACCAAGAAATTCTTCGTAACCCGTTATACACACATACACGAAGTCAAATGCCAGATAGAACCCCGGAAAATGCAGGAAATGGCGTTTCAAAGGGTCCAGATTTCAAAATTTTCTCCGAGCCTCCCGGCCTTCGGCTCTGGACAGGGTAAAATATGTTGCGGAAGCGTCGCCCTCAAAAACTTTATCACTCAAACAGATTTCAGTGTAAACTTAGCTTAGTTTCGGGCAAAAAGTACTCCTAGAATGCAGAAAATGAGGTTTCTCCGGACCTTCCTTGCGACGGCTGGCGCCTTTGGCACTCACGATGACATGGTGAAAATATGTTAGGGGCGTGGGTAGGCACAAAAAAACTTTTCTCTCTAATAAAAAGTCATTTCATTTAGCTTTGTCTTACAGCAAAATGTGTCCTTCAAAATGCAGTAAATGGTGTTACAGACGGTCCAGATTTTAATTTTCCCGGACTTATAATGCAACGTTTCGTGCCTTCTGAGCTCGAAATGGTAAAATATGTCGGGGGCTCTGGGGGTGGAGGCCAAAGCTAAAATCATTGTGTAATTTGATGAAAATGTCAAAATCAACCTAGCTTAGTCAGTCGGCAAAATTTGCCGAAAATGCAGGAAACAGCCTTTAAGAGGGTCTTGATTTTAAAATTTTCCTGGGGGAGCATACCCCCGGACCCCCCTGGGATGCTTCGCGCCTTCGGCGATCCATGTGCTGAAACAATCGTTCGATCCCTCCATAAGAAATTTGCTGCCGCCGTCTCTGTGGCGAGCCGGGAACTCTGCCTCCGTCAACTTACAGATGCCATGGACATCGTCCCTGTCATTCCTCCGGATTCTGGGCACCTTTTGCTTTGTCATTAGTCGGATATCTTCCCCCATTGATATAACTACTCCAGCGTTGTATGAATAGGAATGCACGTCAATGTTACTTTCAACGGTGTTATGTTTTGTAACTCCTTCTGAATTTACCGTTAAGCGTTACCGGGCCTCCTGAATTTACCGTTAACCGTTACCGGGCCTCCTGAATTCACCGTTAAGCGTTACCAAGACCCCCCCATGCAGACCCTCTTACTAGCATCAAATGAAAAGGCTTTCCTGTATTCCAACATACCATAAGATGCCAGACTAATCAAATCATAACTACCATGAGGACTGTCTTTTCATCTATCCTGATTCAATCCTTTTAAAGGCTTTATCCTGCATGTACAATATCTTAGATAAAATGAGACATACAAAGTCAAAACTACACACCAGTACTGTAAATCTTGTAGCTTTTATTCAGAGACAGCAACATACAGAACTGAAATATTTGTGATGTGACCAACATGAAAACTGGCATGTAGCCAGCATGGAAAATAACTTTGTTTCATAAAAGTAGCATTATCCGTGGAAACCTGTAAGTGCTAAAATATTTTTCCAGACATGAGAGCCTGACTGAGTACTGAACATGCAAGCACATGATTACTGCAAGTTTGTATCACTATGGTAGTGAGACCAGTCTTGTTAGCAACCCTGCATATCAACATCAACACATGATCATGACATGCAACAGCTATGTCCAATATGTTATACTATTCAAGATTTACTATGTCAGAATTACCAAACCAGCACATTTACAAAAACGAAGGATCTGCAAAGGAGAAGTCAGTAAAAGTACGAGTTTGGAAACGCTGATGAACATTATTTCCCTAACTATAAGCATTTTTTCAGCATTTTTCCTTACTTGTGCACCAACTCTTTAAAACAACATCAGTTTTTGAAGACTGTATTCACGAATTCCATTACGACATATCAATATTCTTTTCTTGGATGAATTATAAATGCTTTACCTCAGTAGTTACATTATTAGGTGATTTTGCTGTGACATCCCATGAGACTGAATATCAAAATGATATTTTCACTTCTGAGAAATAAAAATTTTGGAAGGTGAAAAGATGGATGTGAATAAGCAATTTCAAGTCCCAAAATGGAACGTTTAGTTACGTTTAATTCTACAGAGTCCAGATAAAAGAAAGGGCTGGTTAATGACTTTCTTTATGAACAAACTAAATTTCATAGACAATTTCTACTCATCGTCTTCTATCACAACAAAAACACATCTTCATAATGTATCCTTCACATGAAGCAGGTTCTTACTTAGTTGACACTACAATTTACTACTTACTTACTAAATTGTTTTTGCACTAACTGGTCACAGAACAAGTCTGATCCTGTCTGAGGCCAAGTACGACCCTTGTAGTTCACCAGTTGTTAATGAGTTCTTCTTTCGACATCAGACTTTTTCATCAAAGTACTAGCATGTCTTGGATTGTTTGTGACATTATTGCGATGCCATTACAGCACTTGTTGTGGGAGTAAAGAACTCTGAAACAACTGGTGCCACAAGAATCTGTATCAGAATTGTCAGCAATTACAAGGGCCATTCAGATGTTACAGTAAAACCCACCAAATATTAGTAGGCAGCCACTTAAAGCAAGACCATGTCAATTGTCAAATGACAATAAGATGTAGAATGTAAAGAGACGTCTTGCTAACAAGTTTGATAACATGGTCTTTCTCACCACGCTGGCAATTCTATTGCTCACAAGAAAATAAGAGTACATTTAGTTATGATGTTAACATTTTGTTAACATTGTCATACACATTTGTACTCA
>NC_049980.1:23487724-23494885 GCF_000003815.2 Branchiostoma floridae | reverse complement strand
TACATGCAATGTGGCATCAGCTGAACTTTCTTGAAAATCTTCTTTTCCCTCCCCTTCTACCTGGAGACTTAAACAAGCACACAACATGTTCTCCATATCAATATCCATATACTTGCTGCCAACAAAGCTGTTTATGAATACACCGAACAATATACATACGCTTACATCTTCATACAAATACTTATCAGAATCTCATCTAACATGTACAACCAACCTGTGGGTACAACTGTGTGCTCTTTGGAGACAAATTGCAATTTCTGTCACAGTTTGACACTAAGTATGGTACAAACCATTGGCACAATAGACCTTCCCACCCATCATCAATACATCACCATATAAGGGGCACAGGATATGGTGACACATTGGCAATTAGGGTCATCTCTAAATCAAGCCAGACAGACTTAATGTTGATGATGGCTGATCTTCAGTATTTCAAGTAAAACCTTTGAGACTGAGATGTGAAGAATGGCTTTCTTACTGCATTGACTTTTTCAGAATCTGTCCAATTATCATGACTTCTCATTAACAATGTGACACATGAACTTGATGTGTTCATCAATCCACTACCAGTTGTAACTAAAAGGTTTGCATTGATGAAAATGTCATTGAAGAGAGTCATTTGCATACAAGTGAAATTTTCTATATTTCAATGATCTTCATTTCTTCAACTCCAGACTTTGTTGTGAAGATCTGTAACATCAACACTAAGGCTGTCTGACTGTATACCCATAAAAGCCTCACTTAATTACAAAGATACAGTATCTACACAGTATCACAAAAGGACTAAAAGTACTTTTTAAAATGTCAGACACAACCAAGTTACAAAAGTACAAAATGTACAAATGCTTACCTTATAGATCCCATAGTTTGGAATATTCACAAAGTAAAAAAAAACATTCAAAGCCCAGACAGAAAAGGACAAAGTGGTGAACATTAAAATCCTCAAAATGCACATAAAATCATTGAACACATTGAAATCAATGGAACTGATAGAATTTACAAACGACTTCCATCTGAGAACATGCAAACTGACAACAATGTCTATGATACACTCATCAACTCTTCAGTAGAGAACTAGGTTTTACCAAGTTCTGACTTTTATGCATCCACATGATAGTCTCAACCATGTAAAGACAACTCAATTCCAACAGTCATTTTTGCTGTTGCAAATCTGGCCAACACAAAACTAGAACTACATGTAAGTTGATCCCTTCTTGGATATAGATAACATATCACATACACCATTGAGAACTTACTTTTGTGCCCAAGACACCATTTAAAGAGATCTTTGTCATTTACAGGAGACAAACATGAGAGATATGAGAGTAGACGGATACGAAATACTGTTAGTAACCTACTTAAGTCTGAATATGTACAAAAAATATACCTGTCTTTCTCAAACAATATGTACATGTATCACCGGATACTGTACAAATTACACTCAGGACATTATAATCTTTGTTACATTTTGTGCAGGAAACATCTCTTTCAAACACAGAAAGATCACTGACTTCAAAGTATGGAAGAAACTTCACAAAAGCATTGTAGTTTTATGTCTATGTTTATCATATTTTTGGGGCATTAGACTTTAAAGAAGTACTGTATGCTTGTGCTTGGATTCTCTCCATCAACTTGATGGCACTATCAATGTCGTAACTGACATTAAAACTATACAAACCAAATATAAGTCAAATACTTGAGATAGCTTTGAAATCACTGGCCTGTCATCAACAGATAATAATGTCTAGGCACATCTAAACACAGTACTTAGAAATCTGTGCTCAAAAGGGTGCTGGACTCTAAATGTAACAGCATGTCTAATTCAGGCCTGACATTTTCTAAGTGCTGTAGCCAACAAACAGAATTATCAAAGCGCTGTTGGCAGATAGGGTACACCCTAACATACCCCTGGGCCACAGGATTCCCTGCTTCAGTTTTAGTAGCAATATCCAGCTTATGAGTTTGAGACTATCTTGGAAGTTGCAAAAATTCAGCTTTTGAATTGAAATAGCTGTATTTCTTAGATGATATCTATCACAAATCTGTGATTAGACTGCCCATGGCTCATTAAAAAAATCACTGAATCATCTGTGAATTAACTCAGAAATTTGCAGTCAAGTCTGGACTTTTAATTTATAAAAAATCCTAAACGCCAGGTACCAGTTCTGAACTCGCAAAAAATATTGCTAGCTTATGTTCCCCTTTTTGTTCTACCACCCAAAACCTTCCGTCTGTGGTGACTTTACACTAGAAAAAACAGCAATGTTTATCGCTGAGCCTTTTTGTTTTCTGCTGACTGTTAACAATTTTTTTTCAAATTGCAGTTAAAATTTATGTCAACATGCAATTTTACATCCAACTGGAAAGAAGTATTTCTAGCTCACATATTTGATAGGTTCGGGTTAAGTCCAGACCTGAACCTGAACCATAAGACCTGAACCTGTACATGAGTTTTGGTACACAGCACTAGTAAGGGCATTATTCTGAAGACAAACTAAAACTGGCTTCCATTCTTATTTGCGATTTAAAAAATCTGGACTGATTTACAAACAGACAGATTGCACAAGGTCTGCACAGTCTTTTAACATCAACCAGGGCTTTAGCCAGCGTCCGTTTTTCCGTCAATTGACGGAAATTTGCTGCGTGTGCCGGAAAAATTTTAAAACCAATCCGTCAACCTTGATGGACAAAAATCTGATAAAAGCTCCTTGGTGGAAGCTACAGGGAGCTTGGGGACGCCGTCCACGGCCGTAAAAGCCACACACTGTTTGTTTTGCTATTGTTATGATTGTGGACAATGTGTGTCGGTGCCCTTTCGCATACGATAATCTCATTAAAACAGGTTTTTAAGGTCTCAGTTCAGTCTCTCTAACTCCTGGAATAGTGTTTTCGCGACAATGGCAATTGGCTGACGGAAAAAAATTTCGAGCTGGCTAGAGCCCTGACATCAACATATAATCTTTTTCTCTTATGCTAAATCATTCACTATTGGTGTAAAGCTAGTCTTTTCAGTAAAATACATCATTAAATCACACAACAGAACAAAAACATAACTTCTGGAAATTGACCCCGCTACACTATTTCCTCTTTGATTTCATATCCCTTAAAACTCTCACCCTTTAGGGCAGGGAGATAGTTTGTTTGTCCCATCCTAATCTGGCAACCTGCACTGATTTGTCTCAATGATCCCCACAAGGATCTTAACCTCTGTACTATTTTACTGTCTTGTCCTGTGGATTTTGGTGCCAAATACTCTTTTATCTGAAACCAAATCATGAACTCATGCTGCCTACCTGTGTAGACTAGTACACCATTCCCACCTCAAGCCTATGTATACCTTGTACTGACTTTTAAAAGAGCTGACCAATACCCCCACGAGGTATATATCTGTTATGTGCTTTATCAAATGCTTATCTAATACAGGCCGCTTTAAAGTAGCCCTTACCCCATTCACTTATTCTATACCCAAGATTTAAACATTAGAAAGCTCCCCCCTCTCAACCCATATGCCATTGGATAAATCTTTAGACATCTCTCTCTAAGTACGGTATGATCATGAAAATAAACCCCTCATTTAATCTTTCTTAGGCAAGATGTTTTGAGATAACCCGTCGCATATCCATTTCCACTTTCTGATAGCACCTCTCAGACTGTATGCCACCTACATTTGTAACATTTTTATGAAGGCTTGAAAATCCATGCCTTTCAATGTAACATTCCAATCTAGTCTCTGTCTAACTGTCATCTGAAGTCTAAAGGGACATAGACATTGTATAGTACACACTAAGAAGCATTAATGTGGTGCAAGGCAATGACACATTTGTGGCCAAACGGAGACTTGTACTTGATCCCCACCTCAGCGTAAACCTTACTTGGAATCCCCATATCACAGAGGTACAGTGTGCCAGCTGCCTCTGGTAACGCAAGGGGCAGCGCTGGAGACAGGGACCACTTGGGCTGGATGGGGTAATTCGGTGGATTACAGGGAGGGTCGACAGCCAGCACAGGAGCCTTGTTCTGTGCAACCCACTGCACCACACTGCGGTACCAGGCCTGGTCCCTGAGAAACGCACTCTCCTGTCCATCCAACGTGTTGATGATCAGGTCCACATGCTCTGTGGGAAGACCTGTGTGTACTGTGGGGGCAACAGTATTATCAGTATTCACTGAGCAAATAGAGAAAATTAGCTTGGCAAATGTCAAACTGCTTTATCGCCAGTTCAAAAAACATAGACCTGTACACCTATCAGACATCCAGTCGAAAGTTGCCAAACTTGTTAACTACTTTCACCACAATGTATCACTCTAAACATACTCACTTGGAGTGTGTACACCATCTGTCATGTTGAACATTTGCAGCTCCAGTGTCAGACACTCCAACATCTTCTTGAAGCTTGGCAGGAACACTGTAACGTTGACTCCCTTGTTAGCGAGGTGCCGAGCGCAGCTGATGCCCTGGGCACCCTGTCTGTGGGGGCCACACAGGACCACCACTGAGGGCATCTGATGGGTGTTACGTGGGTTCAGCCTGGGAGGAAGACAAGACAGGTATGTCACAGTAGTAGGCATCAACCTCATAAGGTGATGGTAACACTCTTGAGTTATTTCGCAAGATTTCTCAACTCCATTTTGTACATCACACATCTTAAAGAAAAACAGCACTTTGAAGTAACACTTGCTCAAGACTACTAAGTAAAACATTACAAAAATTACAATACTTCAGCCTTCATGTTTCACAACCGTGTCACCTTCGAGATTGCATATCAGATGGTCACAAGATACAAACAAGTCTGAAGTCTGACTCTTGAATATTAAGTTGTTATGCTCTTTGTACTTCTATGTTAAATATCTCACAAGAGATAGCAAAACTGCATGAAGAGTCCCAACATACCTACTGCTTCCACCCAGCAGCTGCAGTGCCATCTGACTGCTGCACATACCAATCACCTCTAGCTGTTTCTCATCCGACAACCCACATTTCTCTGCTGCCCCATATAACCTCCTTCTCAGCTCTAAGGAGATACTAGGGACCACCAGGCCACAATCTACATGGGTAAAAAACATGCAGACTCAAGATACAGAGCCAACAAGTCCAATGCAAGCTGATCGAGGGATAAAGCTGGAAAGGCATTGAGTACTGCACTAAAATACATCCAGTTAAATGATTCCAAAAAGAGTTATTGCTAAAAAAGCCATTGACAACTTCTTTATGACTCAGCCTTTGCCTGCTATAGATATGATACATACAGAACATTGAAATGATTAATTAAACTATGCTTTAGCATTACTACTGTGAGTACCTGTGTTAAACTCCATGCTGCTCTGCTGTGGTACAATGATCTGTCTATACACTACTGCCTCCTGGTCACCGAGGATGTTCTCATCATGTCTGTAGTTCTGAGGCTTCTTAGTCTCTGAGACCTGCCCGTTCAACATGTCCAACTCCTCAAATATAGCTGCCTTGTCAAAAAGTGCCAGGTTCTTCTCAAAGTCAAACTCTTCATTCATAACTGTTGGGGAGATCGGGGAGAACGTGTTGTTGTTCTCCAGCTTAGTCTTGGATCTCGGGCGTCCATTTTCAAACTTCTTGGGAGTCGTGTTTTGAGACCTGCGTCCAAAACCAGAGACTGGAAAGGAAAAAAAACAATGGTTCCTGAATACATTCAATGCTTTCTAAGGCCACACCAATTTAATTTCTTGGTTCACGGATTTTTTCATAAAAAATATGGAGCGAGAGGGCGAAATAAAAATAAAAATAAAAATTGTAAAATGGTTGGGATAAAGGTAACGGCTAATCCAAAACATGAAGAAAAAAGTTTTCAGCTTGAAAAAAGAATAAAAACACTATTCTTGTACAGTAACAGCACCTGTACCCACACTTTAAGAAGCTTATAATATAAAGGCCAATTTGCTACACCAGAAAGTTGGTGAATGGTTTCATTAATGGTGAAAATTTGCTTAGTGGTAATTTTTATTTTTATTTTTTTTCCCAAAAAATAGGAGCGAGCGAATCCGTGAACCAAGAAATTAAATTGGTGTGGCCTAATATAACATAACAATGAGACAAAAAACAGAGCTTTTTTTTGGCTACATAGCTCTTAGGCCACACCAATTTAATTTCTTGGTTCACGGATTTTTTCATAAAAAATATGGCGCGAGAGGGCGAAATAAAAATGAAAATAAAAATTGTAAAATGGTTGGGGTAAAGGTAACGGCTAATGCAAAACATAAGGAAAAAAAGTTTTCAGCTTGAAAAAAGTACAAAAACACTATTATTGTACAGTAACAGCACCTGTACGCACACTTTAAGGAGCTTATGATATAAAGGCCAATTTGCTACACCAGAAAGTTGGTGAATGGTTTCATTAATGGTGAAAATTTGCTGAGTGGTAATTTTTATTTTTATTTTTCTTTCCAAAAAATAGGAGCGAGCGAATCCGTGAACCAAGAGATTAAATTGGTGTGGCCTTAACACTAACTAAAACAGGAAAATCTGTGACAGTGACACTCACATGAGTTGTGCCGTTTCCTTCCCATCTTAGTGGGAGTCCCCTCTCTGCTCCCTCCGTTCATCACCTCTCCATTTTGGTCCCTATTTCCAAAGTCTCTTGGAGATATCTGGCTGGTTCTAACATCCCCCATCTGCTCCAGGAATTTTCTGGAATCACTGCCATTCTTCCTGGAGTCATTCCCATTCTTCTTGGAATCCTCATTGGCTGGTTTTCCAACATGTCCATTTTGGCCCCTCTTTGCTGCAATCTCGCCATTTTGGCCCTTCCCAGGATAGCTCTGCTTCTTGGGGTACTCTCCATTGGGGGTCTTCCTGGCATCTCCTATTTGTTCAGACTTCTTGGAGTCTCCTGAAGATTGCTCCTTTTTCTTCTTAGGAGTAGCCGATACCAGACTAACCCTGGGTTTCTGGACCTTAACTACCTTTCCATTTTCAGGTGACTTCAGGATCTTTAAATCCTTAATATCTATTGCACTACAGGGGAGAAAAAGAGGAATTAGCAATAATCAATATACAGTCTGTAATTAAATTTGGTAGTAATATCAGTCAAAAGCGACTACCTGGCCTGGCAGTAAATATAACAATAAACAGCAACAGATTTCATTTGACAAGCAAGGAAAAGGCGTCTCTGACCTCTTCAACATTAATGC
>NC_049980.1:23455453-23487452 GCF_000003815.2 Branchiostoma floridae | reverse complement strand
GCAACGTATCGCGTCGTATAGTCGTTATGCAACAAAATCATTGAATTATTATTTATTCCTATTCGTTTTTATAGGGGGTGTCCCTTCGTCAGGAAGGGGAAGCTCAATCATGTTTGAACTTCCTCTTTATGACGAAGGGACTTCCCCTAAAATGCTAAATGCATACTACTAGTGGTAGGCAAAATAGTGCTAATTGACCACTGTCTATTTCAACAAAAAAACACTATCAGACATAATTTTCTACACTCACTCACCCTGTCATGTATATGTCTCAAAGTAAAACACAAAACAAACTCTGCAGTTGAGAATGAAATCTGATCTTGTCAGGACGCTTGCCAATCTGCCTAGGGTTTGTTTTGCCGTATGTCTTTTGTTGTCAAAAACGCTAAAAAAAATTATTATATTTCCTTTCCTTTCAGTCCACCGATGACTTATGAGAAGCAACATCAAAACACGTAACATCTAGCAAGTAACATAAAGTCAAAATTGAAGACAAGACAATGGGGAAAATGGCAGACTTTCTGTGTGGCTCAGATTTTTTTCACCAAGGTGTTTTGTGCAACCCGATTTACATCATCACAAGTCGTCGTCACGGCTGACCTCTAAATCTGGACACCGTTTTCTCCATATCGCTGATGAATTTACGCCAAATCAAACCATCTATAGACGTATTGTACTACATACTTGTGTTACTGAGGGAAATTTACCAGAAGACGTCCCCAAACCTGTGGAAAACTCTTCACCAAAACTGGTTTCTCCGATGGCTGCTCGGCAAGTCTCCCTCAATATGGCGATACGCACTGCATTCTGGGTACAAGAACATACCAACCCAAAGACGTCAGAGGGGTGGCAGGCTGATACTCAGGACGTCATCTGATGAGTAACATCAATGACGTTATCTTGGTGACAAACCCAAATCTAATGCAAGTGAGGGTTTCCTTATGCGTCACAACGGACTTTCCAGCATATCAAGTCAAAGATCTCCATAAAAGATAACGATACTAGTACCAAAGTGGTTGAATAGAGTATACCATTACCAATGATTGCGGATTGAAAGGCAAAACTTTGAATGGCTGAAGTCTACATAACGTTAGCTAGTAATTTATGCACTGCGTTTGGCTCTTCACTCCGTCCAAAGTTGCTTTTTTAAACATCCCTTAAGGAAAGGGAAATACATGACATTGTACGCCAAATAGCAGCTATACAAGCAATTTGGAAACGGTCAGACGTTTCACTCTGTCCACTACCTTTTGTCAGTGACATTGGCATTGTATATAATTTTTTTTTTCTTCTTTGTAATCATGAAATCACTGAAATTTCACTTTAACAGATTAACTGGCGATTCGGGGCAATTTTTGCTTAGACGTTCATAACTATGCAAGATAGATAAATGAATATGCAAGATAACATCACATTTTCCTACAACATTCATGGTTGTATTAATGATTTTTTCCGGGTTATCCATTTATTCATCATTCATTAAAAAAATTAGTTGGTGGTCCTGATTGCCCCTTTTTGGCTCCCAAGATCGCATCTCGTCCAAACAGCTACTGAGTGACACATGTCATGAGCGCGAAGAATTGTTTTGAAACTTGGAAGCCTTGTTTGCATGCAATCCTAACCACTAGAGAGCGCTTGTGCTCAACCTGAAGTATGAGAGATTTACATATAAAAGCGCGCCCGGTGACGAGGTCGATCAACGGTCGGCAGTTCTGACAGCCCAAATGCTTTGTGAAGGGAAGAACGATCGACAACGGGTACGATATTTCTATAGAAGACTGACAGACCTCGCTAAAGTAGTCAACGTAAGGTTAGCAGTTTTATGATAAGCATTAGCAGAACAACCGACACCAGTCCCCTCCTGCGGCCTTACTGCATGGACTTAGTATGAAGGCAACAGGTGGGTAAAGATGAATTGTCAAGGAAACCATCATCAACGGATTATATCGGAGGATCGCTGATCAAAGAGTACTGTGTGGAAGAGGATTTGCGGCAAATTCTGCCCTAGATCTACCTCGACTTCTCTTCGCTTTTCTAAAGGTAGGACGTTGTGTTAATGCATTGGTAGAGTCCGTGTGACGGGGATGCTGGCAGCTGTTGGACGAAGGTCGGCTGAACATACGGGATTTGTCGGCATTTCTTCACCCAGTCGTGTTAACATTGTGTCTACAGGGAGGACAGAGCACAGGGAGATTTGTTGCTTCATCCTGAGCTTCTCGTAAACAGACGCGCTTTTTGGGCCACGTTTCTGGGTGTTGACAGAGAGTCCAGTGGAATATATTTGAGTACACTTGACGTGCACGAGTTTGTGTAAAGGAGCCACTTGATCTAGGCGGTAACATGAGTAAGAAAGCCGCCCGCAGCATACTAGAGTACGTCCTGTACCCGGACATGGAGGGAGAAGAAAACGTCCCCAGCCTCAAAACAGTGACATCTTCGGGCAGTGATCAGGAGAAATCGGGAATTGTCGGCCCAGGAGAAAAGGAGACAACAGAAGTAAAGAATGGCCCACAAAAGGCAGTCGACAACAACAATCAGGTAGGTGGAAAACACAGCCATTGCGTGGTCGCGCTCGATATAGTGGAGGGCATCATGGTATGTTAAAATGGACCCACCTAGCGGCAATCAATTCGACAAGGCTTTTAAAGGAAGCCAGGCTTGTTTACCTGGCGTGTGTGTACACGTTGTGATAATGTTTGTGTAAAAAAGGAATGTTTTTTCTTCTTGTCATAAACCACATGCACCTAGATCAACATGCGGTTGAGAGAAAATTGGCCCCGACGGTTGACTTTTTATAGCATGGAGGCTTCGAAACCTCCGTGCTTATGTGTGGTGATCGGAATAAGCGGAGAAAGGTCGCACGGTGCTAGCCTGCTTTGAGGTATTTACCTTGTAAAACGTTATTGGTGACCCGGTATGACGGACAGTCCAGAGTAAATATGGTACAACTACTTTCTCTGGACAACAAAGGATGCAGGTGTGCCTAGTGACACGGGTACAGGGACGCTTTCATCTTTTTAGTTCTGCAAATGAAAAGGAAACGCCCGATAAAGGCTACGTCTTGATTGATTGAATCTTTTAAAGGTCAGCATAAATTTTTGATACGATTAAGGTTAAGTGCGCTTGAGTCCTGACCGATAAGTGTACTTGTTTTCTGTAATCCAGTAAGTGTACTCCGCTGTAGTAGGTGGTCATTGACAAAAGTATACAAACAATATGGATATCATCACAAAGAAAAGCACAAATTATATACCATTGGCCATAACTAGTTTTCATTTGAGCTCAGCTGGTTTCCCCTGGCTTGCGATCTGGTTCGGTATTGACCACATTGACCCTGTGGGTTGTGTAGGCACCTGAGCGGAAACTTTTTAACGAAAGAAACCGGAATAAATCAGGAAGCATTGTCTTTTATGTCTTTTATCTCTCGGTCACCGTGCGATTTTAGATGTTCCGCGGCAGGTCCCCTACCTCTGTCCAATGTTACACAATGGGGTCAATTTTTAGGTGAAAAATATGCTCGAGTCTGTGGTGTTTTTTTTTTTTAATTCAGCGACGTTATTAGCTCCTGGCAATGAAGAAACACGTTCACAGCTCGATCGTCGACTGAGTCACAGGGTCACACATTTCCTTCATTTGGTTCGAGCTTGAGCCATAAAAGACCGAAATAACAATATGTTTTCCATATATCGCCTTAAGCTTTTTCTCGCTATTTACAAATTAATTTGTCATGATGTTATACGTACATGGCTGCGACTATACTGCAGGTTACATGCACTCCTGACATGAACGTTCTATCTACATTTTCAACCTTCCTATGAAAGAAAAATGCGGGAATTTTGTCCGATTTTCTCTGCTATTCTCAACATTTGGAACATCGAATAATAATTTTTTTTATAGTACATCATCTGGCGACCTTAAAAACACACAAAGGGATAGGGTATTCTCTATTCGTGTCAGTAAATAAGTATTGTTGGTGTTATGTTATTCTTTAACCTCCTTGTTTAAGGTTATGCCTACTTAAATGGGTTGTCGCAACAAGCTTTCACGGGCAAAACCGAGTTCAATAGATGGGGGCACGTTTGGTCACATGTCATAATGCTCTCTTTGTCAGATATCAATTTTCAAGTGGATTTGGTTGCTGGATAGGCGTATCACAATAGCGATAACGTTACTAGGATATGTTGTTTTCCTGAGTTGTGACTACGTTTTGGAGGTCCGTTCTGACGTGCCAGTTGGACTAGCTGAAGTTCGCCTTATTTTGCCTTACCGTCACTAACATGTAGGTCCGTCGTTACCGTTCATAAGCTAGCCTGAGTATAATCTCCAAGCAGATTTACCAGCTGTGGCAATAGACAGTATCAAAAGCCGACCAAGCAGTGCCCAACCGCCACAGTAGCCGAATCATTGAGGTAGGACTCCTAAAGCAGTATATTGTTTCTTATTCGTATCTACTTCTTCCGTGATCGATTGCTTGAAAGCAACTTTAAGGTGAACAGCTATCTCAATCTTGTTAATCTTTTATTGTAATTTGTGGTATGAATTGTGATTTCTGGTCCCTATATGTGGGGACGTTAGGAAGGTTGTTTTGACTGTCGAGCATTTCTTCCTTGCTGGTGTAGTCACATGTGTATGTCGGATCTACGCCTGTAGGTTCTGAGCTCTTGTTGACAGAAAGCCACTGGCTAAGGCGCTTTCCACCAATGCCAGTTCTCCGTGCAACAGCTGTCCCTGGTGACGATCGGTTTTTGCAGGTTCGGGTCGTGACATTTCTACGTACTCTCTTCTGCATTGGTACGGCTTATAGACAAGGTCGCTTGTCGACCGACGACAACCGTAATTGTGACCTCTGTATTTTCATCTGTTTGCCCTTGCCCTTTAGCATGATATACCAGCGCTATAGCTGTAACGTTACCAGGAGATGTTGCTCTCCTGGGTTGTCGCTTCGTTTCGAAGACCTTATATAGTCTGATAGCCCCTCCCTGCCGATATGTGTACTTCCGAGCAATGATTGAGCTTAAAATGCTTGCAATGGCTTCGTTGACTCTTTATTCTTTGGGTTGACTATATGTGAGACTATTTCTTATTTCGATTTGTTAATACTGTATAATTGTTTTTGGAAACTAGAGACGACGGCCTCCTGACAGAGCTAGTGAATAGTGACTGGATGTGACTGAATTTATATGGTTGTCATTGCTTTAACTGTATGTTAGAAATGTCAAACCCCAGTCAGACGTTTGCTTAATACGTTCTAACACACATTCTTGTATTTTTCAGCCCATCCAGGAAGACCAGGTGAGCGATGTGGTGATCCAGGCGGTGTTCGGGGACCACATCTCCCCTGAGCAGGTCAAGGCTGGGATCAAGTTCAACCCTCTGTACTCAGAGAACTCCGGCTCGCACGTCGCCAGGACTCACTACGGGACCTACAACTACCTGGACGTCCATCACCTCAGGTCGCTGCAAACAAAGGAGGCTGCGCCGGAGTTTCACACGCCGGAGTCGCACCACATAGGCACCAACGGTGACGTCATCGTGCCGCAGGACTCGGGAAAACAGGGTTTCTCAAAGGTGGACGGACTTCACAAATCTGAATATGGGCCCAGGAAAAACGGAATCTTAGCAAACGGCCCTGCGGGAAAACAGAGAGCTAACGGATGCGTCAAGTGGGCACCTCTCCCGCAACTTGTTAAGAACGCCTCCTTACAGAAGTCCAACAATGCACGCACACAGGATAAAACTGATGGAAACAAGGACAAGGTAAGCAGCTTCTTTCATTAAGAAAATACGCACACATTGAAGCCTATTTTTAGCAAATGAGAAAACTCGAAGCTCTGAAAAGGCCAAATCAGTTTCCATCTCCTGCATTTCCACTGGAACAGATGAGTACATTCTGAATACAGCTTACGTCTAGTACTACATGAACTAGTGACCCAAAACGGGGACTTCAAAAGATTTACATGCACGCTATCGATCGGGAATGTAAGAAAGAGCTTATAATATAAATCATGTCAATGATACCAGAGGGGTACGGAAAGCACTAGTACCCGTATGCGATTATCACTGTCATTCATAAGCTAGTGTAACATGTCCAGATAAAAAGCTGCAATGGCTGATCAGAAGAGCACAACGTCCTCACATTTCTGTCCGTCCCCTCGCTATCTTATCAACGTTATACCTCATATTTCTTTTACAGAAAACGTCCAGCCGTCTGTACGACACGACCGATGTCATCATGCACGGGTACGACACCCTTATATGGAAAACCCTGGAGAAGAAGAGACGACGTTACGTACTGAGGGCCTTCCTGTGCGTGCTGGGTATCCTGGTACTTCTCGGACTGTTCGTCATGGCTGTGGTTCTCCCGTTATACTACTTTAATTTCTTAGACCGTTGATACTGTACCGGAACGTATATAGTGTTCTTGGTCGGACAGGAGTTTCCACTTCTTGGAATGGGACAATTTTTATGACATGTTGTAAGTTACTTTGGGGACGTATTGCAATGAGTGCACAAAACACGTTCTCTCATCCTTACGACAAGTGGTCGCATTTATACGTCATATGTTATGTGCATACGTGTATATTTACATAAACAAAACACTTCCGTTGTATAAGTTGGTCATATGCGCCACAAAGGTTATCCCCTCTAGTGCAAGAGCTAATAGAAACCTTGTAGACTTTTTCTTGTCATCCAAGCTTCATTTTACACAATAAAGACTTAATACTTCTACACTCCTGTTCACAGGCTTTTATTTTTTGCTACATGTCAACATCAATTTTTGAAAATATCATTAGCATATTGTAATTGGCTACCCATCATGGGCTCTCCATACTGTACTCTCAGTTCACATCATCAGTGGAATTCAACATCTTAACTAAACCTTGACAATAAATATTCACATTGTATTAGGAATTTTGCACAGGTGGTAAACAAAATGGTGATGAGTCTTTAGACAACAAGAGGAGGTTCTTACAGGTTTGTCCCTAACGTCACCATAAATAAAGGGTACAAATATGACAAGTAATGAAATATAGAAGCCAAAATATTCTCTTTCAAGAGTAGTCGCAAATCTGGTACTAGAGGGACACGAGACGTACGCCTCCTTGCACTTCATAAATGAACTGCAGTAAACACATTTTATGTACATGCTCTGCAGGTGATAATTCAAACCTATCAGCATCAATGGCACAATGAGAGGAGCTGCATGTAGTGCCAGCATTACCCTCAAGTTACTAGTAAGTACATGATGTCATACAATAGTAGACTGATCTATGTCTCCAGTCAACAAATGGAAAAGATTTGTGAAGGATGATAACAAATCAAGGACATAAGAGCAGTTTGAAGAAGCGTGCAGGGTAATTCTCTATCATCAGTCTTGAGATATTCTATTGACCTGCTGGATTTAACAATATGAAAATCCAAGTTTAGATATCAGAATATGAAACAACTGAGATGCACAAGCAAGTACAGGACGACAGTCTTGTCTACTGTTTCTTGCAGCAGGAAATAATGAATTCCTCAGGACATTCGTCTGGCGAGAGGCACACAACTTGCAGCCAACACTGATCTCTTTTCAATTTGACAAGCAGATTTCCATATTTCTGAAGTTCCACTTAAAAGCGTAGCCTAAATTTTAACTGGCTATTGAGTTAAGTGCCATGGGATTAAGTGGTACACTCCTTTCAGTACATGTACCTTATATTTGTTTTGTGTAGTGAAGAGAATCATGCATTGCCATTTCTTGAGACTACCAACATCTTTCCAAATTCAAAGTGACCAATGTTAGCTGACAAACCAATACTGGGTTTCTTTAGTCATACCATCTTTCAGTACACATTACCTTCTTTTCCCTTGAAACCATTCGGGGGAAAATACAATTTTCACAATTATGCAACTGTATTACAAGCATAAAACCAACTGGTAAGGGCACACTCTATGGCATGCTTTAGCCGGTATTCCACATACTACTGTGTCAAGTACTGGTAGAAATTTGTGATTCCATGCTACTTATGGCACTCTCCACATTCATGCAGTAGGCAAGCCTTTACTTCGATATGTTTGGGAACCCATATGCATACTACAGGGAAATACAATGGTTTTGCTGTGATCTCCTAATTGTTTATGTGAATGAACAATTTACCTCAAGCTGGACAGCCATTGCGCTTATTTTAATGTAATGTGAGGATAGCAAAGTAAATGTTGTAATGCTGTCAATTGTTCTACTAGAGCCAAGACACCATGGTAACTGTCAGTTTTAAATACATTCCTGGTTAGTACTATAGTAAGACCACAGCTTGAGGTATGGTGTATATGAGGTTCAAGAGTACCTGACATTCACACAATGAGCACAGTTTTGTACGATTTGTTGGTCCTTTCTTTTCTGTGCAATGCAATGCTTTTATTTTTGCCAGTGTCATGAAGTATGTGGATTATATCATATCATTTGAAAAGGGTTGATGTTAATTACGTAGTTGTGTGGTATTTGTTATGGCTAGTCATTTGGTTTCTCACATCTCAAGTCCATAAATGGCACCACAGTATTTGCACTTAAACCAGTCATGTGCACTGATGCTGCATAACACAGAAAATACTCTTTACATCAACGGACCTGGAAGATTTCTGTCAACGTATACGATATTTCTTGGTATCAACTTTCACAGGGCCTATACATATACATGTGTAGATACATATATTTACCAATCAATGCATGTATTTTCAACCAGTATAAAAGAATGTCACAATCAAGGGCTTTTCAAGACTGCTCCATACTTAACAAATTCTTGATAGCTACAGAACGACCATCCTTAAGTTAAAGGCCAAGAGGCCTCATACTGGCATAAACATAATTCTAAGTCCACTATCATATCTCCTAGCCTGATGTCTGTTCTTGTCTAGCTTGTATCTGCTGTCGGATAGCAACAGTCAGAGCAGATATAAGTGAAACCAGGACTTCAAGCTAACGCTTGTTCCAAATTACAAACACTAGACCATCTGTGCGTACATGTCACAACCACCCATCCCCACTACTGGTTTGGACCTAGCAGCTACAGGACTATTGCTTCCATGATATTGTTGTCTGTGGAAGGGACCGGGATGGGATCATGTCTAGAAGGTACTCGCGGTGGCGGTCGGCAGCGGAGGATGGCTTGTTCTGCACCACCTGGTAGGGAAACATGCCTGGCTGCATGTTGGAGGCCTGGCCGAAGTGGCTGAAGACGTGAGAGTTGCTGCTGCGAGACTGGCTGTGAAACTGGCGACTGTGGGCTTGGAGAAGCTGGGAGAAAAGAGAGGATATAGCATTGTGACTAAAGGATCTACTAATCTTTGAACTGAAGGGTGACTGGTTGAAACTTCTATGGGGATGTTGATAAACTGAATAGAAAAATGGGAGGTGCTACTGTTGTGTTATTTTGTTAGGATAGTCTAACTACAGCTTGACAGCAATGGAAAGAGCAGGAGTTAATTGTTTAATTGTCTAGCTCTGCTTTGATATGTTTGTTTGGTGTCACAAGGGCACAAAAATCTATTACCTTACCTTTCGAAGAGAACACTAACACAACTGGAAGTTGCTTTTGCACAGTGACACCACTAAAAATATTAGCACTCCTAAATTAGTGCATAGATGTGTGCTTGTGGTATAGTAAGAAGAGGGAGTTTGAGACAATGTATAAAGAAGACTGAAGAGACACTTGAGTTTGCCTGAGGTCCACAGGAAACAGAAAATGTTCACAAGAACTGGTCCACGGATATGCAGGGCTGATGACAAAAGTCCCACTATACTTTGTAAAACTGGTGGGACACAAACAAGTGTTATTCTTAAAAACCTAGAAACACATGCACATAAATAAGGTGGGGCACATTTCATACCAATCTTTATCCAGAAAAATCCCTTGCCTTTATCATCAAGTTAAACGGTATAATAACATTTGAAAATGCAAAGAAAATACTACGTACTACTACATTACCATATCCCCAAGATGAACCAACTAAAGATTAACAGCAAATATTTCCTGCCTTGTGTGCATTTCATGGAATTCTGTTCAACAACTTTATTAGTAAAACAATATTTCATACCATATCATCGACCACTTGATTAAAGTGCACTGAGGTTCACTGTCATTCACTACTTCATACAAAGTACTGAATAAAAAAGAAACCTTGTTTTGGATGTAGTCATTGTATATGAAATATATAATGTATTAGGGCTGTCTCCAGCTTTGAATTCTTTTCTATCATGCTCATTGTTTGGGAGACCATGTTGTTGATTTTGTGGATCATCAATTTCATGTCATGAAAATCAAATTTTTTTGACGAACGTCTTGGAATTTTTCTGTCTCAGAAGATTACTCCTGTTACACTTACAGTACAGAGGGACAGGTCCTGGAGACAGCCCTGAAAAGTATCCCCTAAAACGTATCAAACAAACCGCCTGTCCAAAATGCCACACACACACAGAAGCCTGCAGTACATGCTGGTCCATCCCAGTTGGCTGACCTTGGAGGAGAGAGGATTGGAACTTACCCCAGCCCTGCCCCTGCCCCGTCCCCTGCCCCGCCCCCGACTCCTCACCTGCTGGTGGGTGCGCAGCTGCTGCAGCTGGTGCTGGTGGGTGGTGGTCAGGTTGGCAGGGGAGGAGGATGAGGGAGTGGAGGAGGAGGTGGGCAGAGTCTGGTTCATGCGCTGCTCGATCTCCTGCTCCTGCTGAAGGGCCTGCAGAAGTACAGCACGGACAAGCTACTTTAACAACCATGTTGGGTTAACTATCTCCCTGCTGAACAAGCCTTTGGGTACTGGAAATTGATTTACTTTTGTAATGGTTCTATTTTATGGTGGCACGTACAGAAGAAGGTTTTCACAGTGTTTTAAATTTGCACGTACAGAAGAAGGTTTTCACAGTGTTTTAAATTTGCAGTTGAAAGAATTCTGTAGTACAGTACTACATTTGAGCAGAACTACATTGGAAATGCCAGTTGGCTATGCCATGAATTCATTGCAGTATCACAGACATTTCAAGATTTACAGTACCAAAGGTACACAGCAGGGAGGTTTATGTAAGGAGGAGAAGTGTTGTTGCTTTTAGACAATTTCATACAGATGAACCAAACAAAAGGGAATCATGTTGAGAATTATACACACAGCAAACAAAACGCATGACAATGTGATACAGGGATCGAAATACATTTTTTTTGCTACTTGCAAAATTGCAAGTTGGCAAAAATTTTATGTGCAATTTGAAAAATTTACATGCAAAATACTGCAATGTTCTAGCCAGCATCTATCATTCCGTCCTTTGGCAGAATTTTGTTGCTCAAGACAGATAAGAATTTTGCCCATTCTGTCACTTTTGGTTGACAGAAATTGGTGCATGAAAGTATAGACAGAACTTGAAATTTTGGAAAGATATCCACATAATCAGCATGTAAGTTTGCAGCAAAGCCAAATTTAATTATTTATAACACCTACTGACGACCGGTGATGATCCCCGTCAGACAAACAAAGGCACCATGGCCTCAGTATTTTTACTATAGGCCAGGTATTTTCAACATGCAATATTGCAAGTTCAGAATATTTTTACATGCAAATTTCAAACATTATGTGCAAATTGCAAGTTAAGTATGTGTATTTCGACCCCTGTGATAATAAAAAAAATTAATATTTGTTCTCATATTTCTCCCACAAAGTGATGATTAGGTAAGCCTTGTTGATCTTAGTATGCCGTGAAATGGGAGAGGAAAGCACAAGGATAGGAGCAACAAAACGAAAGCATATGACTACATACGCAACCACGGCAAACCTGATTTTTTTATTTAGGAACTCAACAGGAACCCATAGCACCCATATTATACACAAAAGGCAATAGCTAGTGCAAGGTACAAAGTTCAATTACATAATGATTGTCAAAAGAGAAGAAAAATGTCACGACTCAAGGTTGAATCAAAGTAATCATGATGACAGGTCCTTCCAAAGAGTCTATTGTCAGTATTGGTCCTACTTTGTATTGTAAGAATGGGCTTTTGTCTATTTTAGCAGATATGTGCTTCAACTACTTTATGCTCTACTGCAAGCCAAAGCTACGCACTCAAATGCATCTTTAGGTTGCACTTTTACACAAGTTAACTGACTTTTATTTATTTGAAATTTTCATGCTTTATCATGTGATCATGTTTCATTTCTGGTGGGAGAATATTCCATAACTGCACAACACTTAATCAAGGGGCAAACAAAAGGTGTGCTGGGACATCTAAACTTCCACTCCAAACACAGTAGGAAGTAAGACAACAAACCAGGTAGTGATCAGCACTGGTTTGGAGATCCATCACTGAACTAACCTGGGCAGAAAACAACAGCAGCAACATAGAGATTTCTTCACAACCCAGAAACCTTCACAGTAAAACTTGCTGTTGCTTTTGTTTACCTCTATGATCACTCATCACTCTCTACTCCGAGATACTTTCTGGTATTGGATCATTGAAGTACTGAAATCATTATCGAGCTAGTAATGCTCTGTTATTGGTAACTATTAAGACAAGCAATGAGCTGTGAAAAAAACAAGAAATCTTGGTTAAAGTGATGGATATCCAAATCCCAGCCAACAACACAGCCAAAGCAGATGGTGTGAAAATACCATGCAGGCCCACACAAAAATCAACCAAGAAGGCTTTCCATGAATCTCTTCGAAGTGCTATTTGTTTTCTGTTATGATCATCTCGTTCATCTTCTACTTTGCTTTGAGTGAGTACATTTTGTGTCTTACCTTGACAAATGCTGTCTTCAGTCTGTTGGTATGTTCTGCCTTGAGTGCCTTCTTTTGGTTGGTTGTTACACACTGCTCGCAGATGACAGTTGGACTTCCTGGTTTCTCTTGTTTCCACATGGCGGAGAAGTCTGTTTTACACTGCTTGCAGAACAGAGGCTCGGGCTGGGCCCGTACTGCGTTCCTACTGGGGTCCTGCATGTCCAGGATATTGTTCACCACTGCCTCCAGCCCAATCAGGCATATAAACTCATTGTTAGCAGCACTGGGCAGGAATGTGAGTTCTGGTGGCGGAGGTTTGGGGGGAGGGATCTGCAGCAGCGTCTTCTCCAGCTGCTTGCGGAGAGCGAGCTTGGCGGCCGCCTGTCTGCTGGCTGCGGTCTGAGGGTCGTTGGCCTGTTGCTGTTGGCTGGGCGGGGTCCCTGGGTGCTGCGAGGCCACCTGGTGCACCTGGATGGGCTGGTACGACCCTGACAGGTTGGATGTCGTCACGGCAACAGAATTCTGATTGACAGGGCGGATCATCTGCAGCGGAATGATGTTGATGTTGGTGCCACGCATCCCAACCATGTTGTTGGCATTCATCCCGCTCGGCGTGCTTACCCGCGGCGCCATGATGAGTGGTGGCGGACCTTGCTGTCGAGCCTGTTGCACCATGGGACCTCTCATGAGCTGCGGCATGCCGGCCTGGCCCCTCTGGTTGGGCTGCTGGCCACCGCGGACCAGCGGAGGTGGGCCACTCGCTGTGGGCTGCCGTGGGATTGCCACTTTACCACCTGGGGCTGTGTTCTCTCTTTGTACCTGAACCTGGCTTTGTCGAATCTTCTTCAGGAGAATAAGCTTGGCTTCTTCACTTTTCAGCTCCTCTTTCAGTTTTTTAATGACCTTGTCGTGATCCTCGGCAGACATTAGGCCATTCTTCTTCTCCCCTTTGTTAGCAGACTTGCTGGCTGCGTCTTCATCATGTCCATTGGTGACTGGACTCTTGGAATCCGAGTCGTCTGACAGGACGATGCAGTCAGGTGAAGATGCTCGGCTGCTGGGCTCCGTTCTGTTGGCATCACTACAAACAAAGCACACGACAGTCAGCAATATTCCTAGCCCTCTACTTCAGGTCTTCGTGATAAGACCATGTGATAACCTTGTATGTGTGTTTTTCGTTTGTTTCTAACAGTATCTAGAAGATTAAAAAAGTACAGATAGCAAATTCAAACTACTTGAAGAGAAAAAATGTCAAGGTTCATTACAAATGAAATCAAAGAAAACTTACCCATTAACAGCCTCTGATGTATCCATGTGGTCAACTGGCTCCTTCTTGATGGCATTCCTTGTTCTCCTCTCACTATCACTTTCACTGTCGCTGGCATCTCGAGCTGACCTGGAAAAGTCCAACACCTCCTCATCCTGCTCGTTAGTGGTGGAGTCTGGGTTCTGCTTGGAACTTTTACTGGACATGGACTGCATACTGTCCTGACTGGCTTCATCTTCGGTGTTATTCTCAGAAGATCTAGCCTTGCTGTCAGCTTCAGTAGTCCCTTCCTCCACAGCCTTGCTGTCCGTTTCGATGTCTGCGCTCTCCTTTGGGTCAGCATTTGGTTCAACCTCAGCATCAGGCTCAGCAGACTGTTCTGATGATGTCGTAGCCTCTGCTTCCACCTCTGTTCCTGCATCTGTGTCCAATTTTGGCTTCTTTGCAGCCTGAGCATCTGCTGTCTCCTCTTGGTCTGAGTCATCCTTTTCATAAGGTCTGGTGGATCAACAATTTGAAAGATGTTTTTGTTTGTTCACTCCTTTTAAAAAAAATTGGTATTGAACATACAACAAAACAGGATTCATACAGCAATCAAAAAGCAAAAGTTTATTTGTGAATTGTTTTAAGGTGTTTCACTTGTATGATACTACCTAATGTAAATGCAGAAACTTTCAAGGAGGTTTAATGTTAATTTTTCCATGGCACTAAGACTCAGTAAGAGACTACACGAACTTGAAACCACCGCAAAAAATTATTTTTCCCGATACCGCGAACTTGCATTTACAGTACCTTTTGGATGGTGATGGTTGCTCTGATGCCTTCTCAGGCTCCTCCTGCAGTTCAGACTTGTCTGGAACCTCTGCATTGGCTGCCTCACTGAAATGGGTCCAGAAAATTCAATATAACAACACGGTTATCCAAATTACTCCTTAAATCAGTGTAATGACAAATGTGGTTGTTTTTCCCATACAATCTTAACTCTGAATACTGTCTTCTAAAAGCATCAGCTACAAATTATTGTCTTACCTATCTGCTGGCTTTGGAGAGGCATCCATGATTATTTCTGGTTCACCCAACAGTACTGATGATTAAATCAATTTGCCTGTAGTGAACAAAAAGGGAAAAGTAAGATATGAAATAATAAAGCTTGTGGCCGTCAGTACAAAGTGCCTTTACAGACAAATGCCTTTATGACAATGTTTTTAATTTAGATAGTTACCATAATATGGACAAGCATATATCCAGCATTATGCATACTTTCATCTACGTATGTTAAAATCTATAAGTATAAGGCAATGAGACATACATATTGTTTTAAAATTTATCACTTAACAATGACTACCATAAAGAGTAAATACTAAAGCTACAACACCAACATTTTGGTTTGCTTGAAGTCAAGCTTATCAAACATAACATACTACTTTGCTGTAAGAAGTTTGATGATAGGAAGCTAAGCTGTTTCTGTTTGGCTTATTTTACAGTTCATCAGATGGAAAACAACTGCTGCTCTTATTAATAAACTTATATATTTATTGATAGATAGGGAAATACTGGTCACTACTTCAAGTACTTGTCAGATTGACCTGGGAGAATGGGACTGAGGTTTCCTACATGAGGATCCACCTGGCAAGTATGTTTCTTGACTTGAGGAATGCAAGATAAATATCAGGGATGAAAGTCTTAGAGTATGGTTGCTTACATTGTCAGATTTGTGCATTGTCAATTTGAAGAAAAAAAGTTATTTTGTTATATTTGTCAGCAATCAAAATATTCTGTTGTCAACATTCTAAGTAACATAACAAAGTTATCTTTCAAAAACATTTAAATACAATAATACTTTCAAAAGTACTTTTTGCATGTGAAAATAATTTGCGGGTCACATATTTTACATCCAGGCACTTCACATGCACTGCCACTATTTACATGCAGAAAATGCGTTCCCAGTACTGATAGAAAGTAAATAAATATCGCTGGATGAAATCCATCAAGTAACAGATGAAAGGCCACAAAAGGTACAAGTGGGGCAACTTGTAAGGTAGTCTCCACGGACCTTGTTGCTAGGCAACCATGACTGAAGTTCCTGGTCACATGAAGCTCCGCCCACTTGACGGATCTTATTACCACAACAAGGCCCTTGGCTACAAACTGGGAAACCCCATACAGGACAACAAAATGCTCGCTGGTGATTGGCGGGCAGATGGAGAAAGCTGATTGGTCAGCGATGAGATCAATTCCAAATGTCCTACAAAACATTGCAGCACAATTTTGTTACACTTTTATTTCAAACCAAAGATTTCTAGAAAACGTCTCAACTATCACTCATTTCAGGAGGGCAGAGAGGCAAGCGAGCTTGACTGATTTCCATAACCAGCCTAGGTCATTGAATTCATGTTATGCAGTAAGATCAAATGCAATCACCGCTCTTTAATTACCGAAGCCTGCATCACTTGCTAATGAGCAGGTGGCAACAATTTCATCTAACCCAGGTTAATTACACCACATGGCTAAGTGCACAGAAGAAATGTCACATTCATCATATGCGTGTCATGCCCTTGACTATATGACGTCAAAGACTCAAATATAAAAACTTCCGTTTAACAGCTGAAAATTCTGTCCTCTATCTGAAATACTGAAATACTACATCCCTATTTGGCCCTCCTCCCTATGTCAGGGACTAAAATCTGATAGGAATTCGCTACCTGTAACACACCATATTGAAAAAATGATAAGCAGCCGCAATATCAAAAGGGTTGAAACCATCTAAATCTTTTTACATATGAAAAGAAGATCTCCTAAGAAAACTGACCATCTGGAACTACAAGCTCATGTTACAACCATACTCATAATAAATTATGAAACAATTTGTAGCTATTCAAATTAGATAGGACACATCCATCAATGTTAGAATTAGATGTTAACGGTATAAAATTAAGAAATACCACTGATCACAGCTTAGATTGTGCAGAGCGCAAAATGATAGCTTGATTGTAACTTCTCATTTGACACAACTCTCAATTTCATGATCACTTTTCATATGTGGAAAAAAATCATAAAATAAATAACCAAATCTCTGAAGAAACACTTTTTCCCTTTTTTTTGACATGATGTATACCAAATAGAAATTTCGAAAAATCAACACTTAACATTGTCTTCAAAAGCAACAGCAGCAGTAGTGTATACTGACTTACTTACTATTACTAGTACCTTTGTTGGTTTGTTCCTATGTTGTACATGTGGTGCAATGAGAAAGAGAATGCTAAAAAGCTAAGAGAGCCACAATAAACCATACTTGACTGAAAGCATCAATGTAATATGAAAAAATGTATGAAATGCTCATTTGAAACGAACAAACATCTGAGCCACACCCTATCCTTTATTAGACGAGGTGTCAGTATGCTAGTATGGAAGTATATTTCACGTTTCAGGAGTTATTGGTTAGTTGGAATGTTCGTTATCATGTTATTGAATGAAGTAAGGGTAAGCTCTATCAATCAATTGACCTTGTCAATATGGTTATACAATGTCGTCATTCTTAGTGTAATTAAGTTGAACATTACTTTAAAAGAAATCACAACAGCCTTACTTCTGGGTTATGATGCGATACTGAACAACATAATTTAATATTTCAAGCTAGGTCGCAATTAGTTTACATTTGCAAACACAAACAGGATTTACCGCTATCATTTTGATGATACATGTACCGGTATCCTGCCAGCAGCCACAGAACATCATGTGTTAAAGAAAAGGATACTTGTATGTCCCACATTTACACTTTTTTCTATGCCCATTCCGAACATTCGTCAAGTTATATACTTGACCTTGAGTTGGAAGTCTGGGGAGGCATGGAAATACTGTGCCATTACATAAATCTATAGACAGTCTCTTCTTAGAACATTGTAAACAAGAGTAGACAAGTGGCGACATATTGCTATACCGTATACGTTTTACATTGGCCAGTTATATGGTTGGGGTAGGAAAAGTGGTAAACTGTACTGAACCATTACACTGACTGCGACCGAGAGCCAATGGGAACTCAATACTTTAACTTAAGCTCTTTCGTGGTAACGTTACTGGAAGGGGAAAGAAGCAAAATATCAACTGTCTCATTAAGCCATTTGTTGTTATGTTGTAATTATTTTGTAATCTCCAAGCAGATCCTACGGTAGCATAATATAGTATCAAAAGCTGGCAGAGGACTGAAGCCGGCTTAGGAGTGTGTTTTGCTACCTACATGGCAAATGTACACCTCTTGGCTGACTACACTCCTTGGCCAGTTTGGTACTATCTTATGCCATTGTAGGATCTGCTTGGAGATTAATTATTTTGCTCTGATTCAGTCTGAAACTTCAAGACAAGTTATAACTTGCATGGGGTGTAAAAATCCACACGATATACAGAAAAAGCGCAAAAACCTTTACGACATGTTGAGGTTGGAAAAAAACTTTGCCGACACAAAACATCGCTGAAGCTGGTTTTGCCTTGTCAGTGGAATAATTATGGCACACAAATTAATTGAGTTTGGAGGACTGGACTGACTGTGCACCCATCATCATATCACAGTACCACTGCATCCATGGAAACCAGCTGATATGATATAGGTCACTAGAGTTCCCCCTACTTCAACAAGTCTTACTGGACTATTCTAAAGGGTGCTGAGCTCTTGGGAGAGGAAAAAGGCCAAGGTTGGAAATGTGGATTTTTTACCACACATTCAGCATCTGTCACTGAGCCACCTTCTTTCACTCAGGGGAGAAACATTCTTTTGATCAGCAGTCATTCAGTTGATATAGGTATGCTATAAAATTTCACAAAATATTGATGGAATTGTGTAATATTATGTCATTGAGGATGATAGACGATAATAAATATTGTGCTTTTCGATGGTTGAGGGATAGATAATATGATGAAAGACATGTCCAGCTGTTGCTATCACATGTGGAAATGTCCTGATAAATACGTAGATTCTCCCTACCCCGCGGTCGTCTCTCGCTCCGAACCTTCTTCGTCCGCCGTACGAGCCGACAAAATGGCGGGCCAATTCCGATTCAATTGTCAAGTCCCACGTGAAACTACCGGCATTTCGTGCTCCGGCGTGTTGACACTTAGTTCAAAATGCCGGTGCGCTGTCCAACAGATAGACTAGGTGGTACAAAAAGGATCGCACTTACCGAAAAACGAGACCGTCCGAGTGACGGCCGTGACCCTCACGATTCGCAGTGTCTCTCCAGACCTGACGCTTCGTCAGCGCACAAACGTGGGACGTACGGGTTCCGAAATTTTACAGATGACAAAATGTCCACTCAAGACTCGTTATGCTGACCTCACTTGATGTAGATGAAAGTCTGACAGGTAAGATATGACAAAGGACGTCGAATATTATTCTTACACCTAAGACAAAGGGCGGCCAGTGGGGCCTGTCTGTGGACGTTCACCCCTTCTGACAATGGGGAAGAACCCTCAGCTTGGCACTGGCGTGGTTTTCTGGGATAGGGGTGTCCCAGTGTGCACTGCAGGGCTAAAGACAACAAGAAATTTACAAACAAACATATCCTTCAGGGTATCGCCCATATTTGGTGACCCTGCTCATGTGACTCGGGTTCGACCAATCACATCAGTCGTGGCTACGACCCTCATCAACATCTCCATGGCAACGCCTGATCAATCATGTGTCGAGTCCGCTGAGGAGGCACTAATAAACAAGTTTGTTTACAGGTCAAGGTAGGTTGTGTGTTTTTACATACTCAATGAAGCAGTGACATCATCACCCAGTGAACACCGCAAGCTGATTGGCTGACCAGTTTGTGGAGGAAACGGGAGCCTTTGTGATCATCACATTTATGGCTCTCCCTTTTATCTAACAAATAACGGTACCAATCGATCAATCGTAACCAATCGATCAATAGCAAAACTGTCATTATCCCAACATTTCCAGCTTCTGAGTTTCAACCAAATTTAAGAATAAAAGTATCAGGATCATAGTAGATCATGTATTAGAGTATGGCCTGTCTATTTTGCATCTGATAGGTGCTGAACAGCTGTTCCTCAATAGTTCCACATTCAGGCTCGATAAGTTGAAAAAAAGTTTTGGAAAGGCACATAGAAATTCGCTCTGTTTCTGGTGCTCCCAACATCATTTGCAATAATGTTGGGAGTTTTTACTACTTGGGTAAACCAAGGAGGTTCGAATAGTGGTTTGGTAACGGTTATCACGCAATGAGAGGAAGCTTGTGTACTGTAGGTGTAAACCTTTTGCTCATACCAACGTATACCGGTAACTGTTTTGTGTAGTTCATATATATTGGGGGTTCAGCTAACTTCTCTCGCAGTTCTTTTTGAAGTGATTTTGAGTAGCGACATGTAACTGTTGTACATCGTGTAAAAGTCTGCTACTACAAATTCAAAAGGAGCACATTTTAGGGTATTTGAGTATCTAGTGATAGGAAAATTGGGTATAATACTTACTGTTGCATAAATTCCTGCATCAAGTAGCCAAAGCCTCTCATCTCAATTCAAATTACACGGAAGCTGAAACTTTTTTCTGGGGGTCCGCATGGATGTAGCATATTACAAATTACACAAAATTCTTTGCCCTCATAATGCATTACAGGAAATTCAGAAGTCGCCAAAGCAGAATGTTGACGTCAGCCAGCCACGTATTGGTTACACTTGACATTGAGCATTTCAATGGCTAACTACATACATAACATCAAAACATCAGCACATTTGTGGTTCTGGCTTGTACCTTCACTATTACAGGCGCAAGAAGTGTGTTGTCCTATTAATATTCTATGCATGCATGTATGTTAATTAATATCTATGTATGTCTGACTCTGAATGTACAGACAAGCTAGTCTGAACATCTTGGTTTTGTTGTCACACCTGTAATAAGCCCCTTGAGGCAGTATGGTCTCCAAAATTGTTAGAGAAGCTGCATCCTTTACTGCATCTTGAATTAAAGGATGAGGAAAATTCCTTCATCTACATACTTTCAGGGAAACCTTTCATACTAAGGAGAAATTATACCTGCAGTCCTGATTGCATCTGCACTTTCCAAGCACAGATCCTGACACAGGAGCAAAGAAACATGTTTTCTGACCAAGAAAATGGGCATCTTTACATGGCAATGTCTGATAGCAAGAAGTCCTTTGGATGAATTCTTCTAAAGAAAAGGTAATAGGGGTATTTTGTCCATGAGCCTCATCATTTTGAATTTGCCATATGCAAGAATGTCTGATGCTCTATTCCAGCATATCAATCAATCACGAGAGCACTAACAAAGCTGGCTACTCCTGCTGAATGCCAAATTAGGTCACATCACATGACAAATCAAGCCACACCCACTGGCACTTGATGTGGGTGACATGGCAGCTTCAACAGATATGTCATTGGACAATTACGTAAACAGTCACGTGACTTGTTACCATGGTAGCATGGCTGAGATTTCACCTGTCACCAATTACTCTCATGTACCATTGTGAGGCTAAATCAAGTCTGGAGCCAAAACAAATTAAGTCTGTTGTTTCTTGCCCTTTTGCGAAAAAAAAGTCAAGCCCACAGCAATAAGAAAATGGAACATACATTCCTCCCGCATGTACAGTAGACATCCTTTTTTTTATTACAAAAAGTGAATTTTGCTTGCTTATTCTATTCTATTCGTATGACATCCCAAAACACATAGGTACAGTTTTAAATGTGCTAATGATCACTCATACACCAATGATATTGAACAATACTTTATTTTTTTTACAATACCCATCCATTCAACAACAATCTGAGTAATAATACTTAATAAAAATAAATAACAAAATGTCAGATACCTTTCGAATTCCTTGGTCTGAAAACAGTATTTGGTCTGCCACAAGATCTCAAAACATACTATATGTGCAAAAGGCTAAGACCTAGATAAATGCTTTTTGCTCTGCTACAGTTTGTCATTCTTCTGAAGTATGGAACATACAAAAGTGGAACATTACAATTATAAATACAAGAGTTTATACCTGTACAAATCACATCCTGAAAAGAACTGCATGGAGACTGCAACTCTTAAAACATTCAGGATCAGAGACATTATATTGATAGTGATACAATAGATGGATTCTCATGGCAGCTTGCTGAGAGTGCTACAGCAGAACTTCCCATGAGTCATAACATACATTGCCAAATGACATAAACTTCCACCCCTGTCATATTTTAGAGGTTAGTTGCAACAAGATAACAACACTACACTAATACATTGCAAGTCAGCAACACAACTGGTTTTATTAGTGAAATTAGGAAGAACATATAAGTTAAAGAACACAGATTTTGTGGAGTTAACAAAATAAAATAAACAGACTATAACTTATAAAAAGGTTTAGTTTTGGGACTTTATTTTGAACAAGCATTCTATATACACTGATATTTGAGATGGTTAACTATAATTTGTATGCTATAGTATAGCAAGATGGAACAGAGAAGGTGCTTTACTAAGTCTACACTAGTCTACAGAAAAACTTATTTGTATGGAAGGCAATAACAGTAAAGAAGAAAATACTTGGTAAAAGGCAGCTGTCAAGAAAAAAATGTTTGGTTCCCCCACCATGAAGAATTTGCAGGCTTCAAATTTATCAGCAGAAAAGCTATCAAATTTTCATCTGAATTACTGTGGTGGGTAGATATTTAGGCCATTAGAACTTCCATTAGATGAAAGTCCTGAATACACTTCTTGCTTACAAAAGGACAGATACAATGAGTAATCAAAAGCAAAAGTCAACAATGTAATGGATGATTTCAAGTGGAATGTTCCAAAGTAAATCAGAAATAACAGTTGAGTGCTATGAATTTTTTGCTGTTGTCTATTGTTACAGCATGTTTAAC
Organism: Branchiostoma floridae; assembly: GCF_000003815.2. Classification (NCBI taxonomy): domain Eukaryota; kingdom Metazoa; phylum Chordata; class Leptocardii; order Amphioxiformes; family Branchiostomatidae; genus Branchiostoma; species Branchiostoma floridae. The sequence continues at coordinate 23,464,590 of NC_049980.1, read as the reverse complement.
TTTTGACAGATGCTTTCTGTGTTGTATAACTGTCAAAGTTACAGCCACACAACACATTTCCTACTGTACAGAAGTTTCACTGTTCCAAGGAATTAGTTAACTTGCATTGACTGCAGGATCTCTTCCAAGCATTACAACATATTACAGATGTAGGTATAGCACAAAAGCAAATAAAAAATGTAACATTGTACTAGCATGACAGTAGCAAGTAAAGATGGACTGTGTCACCTTTACAAAGAGATCTCCAGACAGGTGTGTACAGCACTACCATATCCAGACACTTTGGAACATGTCATGTATATAACACTACTCTAACAAACACTGAACCTGAAACACACAACATCTTCAAGTATATTGGCTATGCTCCCATCTGGAGAGACAGTGTCCTTAACAATTAACTGGAAACACAAATAATGATAAAATCTGTCAGCAGTCTTTATAAAAATGTAAAAATAGAACACCTTGATAAACCTAACATACATAACTGACATCTTTAAATTACAGGTAAATATCTCAACAAAGCTTCAAAGGGTGAGGCATTTCCACATCAACATTTTATAGGTGGTCATATTGTTTTGTCTTTGAATATTGTAATTCATTATTATGCCATAACCTAGATTTCTGTGCCATCTGGTCATGTTAATACATGCACTTAACTGCAACATCCCTTCGCACTTCTAACCCGATGCCCATGGCCTCATCAGCATTACTACAGCTGCTACATGTATGTACAAACTTTTCCTACACCAGTGTCTGGGGGCGGTTTGCTCAACTTGGCTACCGGACTGTGCATCAACAACAGAGAAGATACTAATGCAGAATAGGATGATGGTCTTAAGCGGAGGGCTCTCTGAATTTTCTTTTTTGATAGAACATTTTACCATGGACTGGAACCACACATGCAGATGTGTACCAACACAATGTTAGGGCCACCTTGGTATTAGTAGATGCTATATGTACACCAAAAATTGGCAATTGATAGCACTGACAATAGCACAAGCTGACATCTTCCTATGCTGAATTGACACCATTCCCTCAGACAAGCAACAACTACATGCACTGACTGACACTAACAGTGATTTTTTTTATAATACAAGTACTGCTGTATTGTTATATTTACACATATCTTTACAAAAGGTGCTTTAGAGAAAATGCTTTCTGCATGGCAAACTTGCTCTTCACATCAAATACTTCACTTCATCAGTACAGAAAAATACTTCAATCAGGACATGACCATCATCAGAACAGTAATTTGATGAAACTAGAGAGAAGTTATGGAATGACCGTAAAAAATATGGACCAAATTTTTTCCATGTAAAATATTTTGTGGACCCTTCTAATATACATTGTGTAAACCAACCCGACATGTACATTTCCTGGACAACATTTTAGATCAAATGCAACACCCACATGGACAGTCCCTTGTATCAAATCTGGTGGCTCAAACTCCAGAAATCATACTAGTCTCTGCACACTAGTCTCTTATCTGGAAGCAATCTTCAGTACATGTAGTTTTCCATTGTAGAAGAGAATTTGGGCCACAAGTATTGAGAGCAAGGTATTTTGTGTACAGTTTTTTTTATAGGTAAAACATTTCTCCCAACATAGAAACACCATCAAGGAAGTCTGACACATCAATTTGTACAAAGTTTTCCTGTTGTCAGAGCTTGTATGTTCCACTTTCACACCGTATTTACTCAAAATAGGTTATATTCAAATATGTACAATATTTAAGCTGACTTCCTTGGCAAAGTTTCCAATGCACATATAATTGAAAACTATAGCGAATGTTCAGGAAGGTCTCATATTTCATTAGGTTGTGATTGTAAAAAAAAGTTCTAAGGTGGGAATGGTAACAAAATCATGCATTAGGACCAAATGTAGTTTGTGTTGCTTAATTCTAGAATTTTTGAGTTAGGGCATTTACAGAAGAGGCCAGTGTTCTATCCCATTCCCTTGTTCTTCAATGACATGTGCACTGGTAAGGATTGACACTGCAAGGATATGCTTTGTATGTAGACATTGCAGTTACATGTTCCAAAACTTACTTCTGATTTCCTTTCAATAACGAAAAGGTATGTTTTTGGTTTCCTTTATTTTTGGCATAAGCGATGACAAATGATCACAATAAGATACATTTTCTTTGAAAGGTATGTTATGCCAGGATACATGCAGTCTGCAGTATCAAGAGGAATTAATTTGAGGTGACTGTGACCTTTAAATCCCCGCCCCCTCCCAAACTCTTGACTTGTCTGGCATTGGAACAGTTGCAGAAGCTACAATATAGGCAGATCCTTGCAGTTGTTACTCCTTGCTGTAGGGCAGAGCCTCTCAGGCACCTTATGTTGTGTGCTTTACATCCTATGCTACAAACAAACAGTGGTGACCAGCCTGTGCTACAAGATGGTTCCACTGTGGCTGGGCCCGTCGGTGACTGCCAGGTGCATGGGGCATGGTCCATCTAACCACTGGAGAAACAAAAAATGTCAACAGACCTATCATTAACAGTCTGTTCCCAGGAATGGTACTGAGCAATGAAGGGCAATCATACAAATCCAGTCGCTTTAAAGTTGGGAAGATGCTCTATTTTCTTTTTTGTCTTGTTAATCATAAGCATCCTCACCAGTGTGGACCCACTTAAACACACTGTGAAGACTAGCTGACTGCGCTCCATCCGTGTCAGTGTCCGCAGCAGCGTAATCATATATGAATTAATACTACTACTACTATCATCACTGCTGCTTTTTGCTTTTAAAGAGCATGCTTGCTTAACTCCCAGCAATGGACACAGCAGACTGCGAGACATAGCTGACTGCTCCCCATCCAGTAGCATAATCAAATACTAAATACTACTACTAATACTACTACTGCTTTTTGCTATTAAAGAGCATTCTTGCCCCACCCCAACACCCAAGTATTTCATTTGTCATGACCTATGTGGTTCAAGAGAACCTACCTGTATCAAGTTGTGCTCTATCTGCTGGGAAGACCTAAAGCGCTCGTTCATCTGCTGCTGAGAGAAGTTGTAGTGCATCTGTCCCCCCTCCCCTGCTCGAATGGGATCACCCATCATGTGATACAGATCTGAGGGCAACACAAGAAGTAAGGAATGCATTAAGCTTCCTCCAAACCTGGCTCGATAAAATAGTCAGACAAGTGATACTGTAAGACTAAGTCAACCTCGAGTAACATTCAATAATTTAGTGACTAAACTCAAGATATCAATGAATAAGCTGTAGCCTGGAAATGCCACTCATGCTTCATATCTGATATTCTGATCAATGACTTGCCTTGAAATTTTGGGATTGCATTCTGTACATGGTCAACTCTAAGTCTATCTACAATGTAGGTGCACAGATGTACAGACCACTGTCATGATGACATTATCATTCCAACAACATACAAATCCTTCACTAGTTGCTATATGAAACAATATTAAGAGTTACCTTTGAGTAAGTGTGCTGACCACATCTGAATGTCCACATCTGGAATTTTGCTGGCAAGCTGCATAGCTGGGAGGACCATGTTCATACTTTCCTGTGGAAGAACATTGAATATCTTAGGGATCTACCATATTTTCTTGAATAAAGAACCCACTTTTAACATTTGAAAGCAGTGCTGCAATTTGTTGCCAATGTTGGGATATGTACTTTATTTAAGGTTATAGCACAGACAAATTGGAAAATGGCCTCAAATAGAGCATGGTGTTGCTACAGTTCTCAAAAGGATGCAAAACTTTATACATGTATATCGTTTTTGTGTACAACATTTCTTCTATTTTGAGCTATTTTGTAACTGATACACAAGTTTGTAGATACAATGCCTGTGGTGAAACTCATTTCTACAAATTCAAGCAAGGACATTGAACAGAAATACTTTATTCATGCAAATTTGGCCAATGATGAGTAAAGATGAAAGAGCATGAAAAGAGATATGTCACAATGATTGCACCAAAAGGATTTCACAGTGGAGCAAGCAACTCTCAAAAGTAGTTACTTTTCAGAGAAGTTACGTAAGTTTACTTACTCTGCTGTTCCCTAATGACAAGAAGATATGACCTAGCAGGACCAGTGAACAAGACGTCAATCTATTCAAGTCTTCTGCGTTGGACATCTTCAGGGTTTCTCTAAGGTATCTCCTGTAAGACACAGAATGTAATGTATACATTATCCTCATCATTATTGTTCATCCAAATTAATCCAGCGAACTAGAGATATGGTGAACTACAGAAAAAATCTTCCTTCATAGTATTAATACCCGTCACATTTGGCGAAAATCGATCGGACAACGATTCTGCGGCAATTGCTCGAGCCTTGCTTATAATAATAACTTTATTGCACAACAATTGTACAAGGTAAAAAGTATGGCTTATATGTGACATGGACAGTTTTCAGGTGAAAAATTCGCGCAACCCTCTGTCGATCTTAAATATGGCTTATCTTCCATCGATACACCCGAAGATCGTGGATAATGTGACAGTCTGACAGGGGTATTACCAAGGCAGTCCCCATAACAAAAAATACACCATGACAAGATACATTGAAAGACAATGTTGCCAAGGATATAAAGACATGAGAAATCAAAATGGTTTACATACTTTGCTTCGTGATATCTTTCCTGGAAGAATGATTGCAAGCCCCTGATGTAGTAGCCAGCTGCTGTCATTGCATGAGAACTGGGGGGAAATAGAGCATGACATACATGATAAGCAAACAAGGTAAGTCAAACAATAGCCAAAAAATTAGATGGCACTATTTTCATCATTCTCTTACGTCTAACGAATAGTTAAGTACAGTCAACAGTGCCCAAGAACTTAAGTTGTGTGTGTGGGGTGTGTGATAAAATCTAGTCAATGTGGGCAGGTGGTAGACAGGATTATTAATGCTAGTGTCAATGGGAAGATTATCTAAAGTACCACCGAAGAGTACAAACATTGGCCTGTTGGTTCTTATGTGGAGGTGGTCACTGCAACTTTGATTGTGAATCCTTTTGTTTCTAAATCACCTATAAAAGGCGATAAAAAACACTTCAATTGTACTTACCTACTGGGATAGGTGTCTGGATTTATTCTTTCTAGTAAACTTAATAGCTGAAAAAAAAGTCAATATATAAGTCAATGTCATCTTTCAAGATAAAACATACTTGGTCTCCAAGCAGCATATAAAGTGAGATACTCCAGTCTTTTTTTCAGTACTGTTATTTCATTTATACTTTATCTAAATTTAAAACATTTCCAAAAAGTGTGCGAATGACTCCTGACCTGCTGGTTCTTCCCACTCCTGAGGTAGACAATGGCCAGGTTCAATGATGTGAACATCCACAGTTCTGGCTGTTGGGATAACTGTTGGAAAATGTACAAGGGGAACATAAAGTTGAGTCTACCTGATGTTAAACCTGCACAAAAGTCTTTTACATGACTGATTGTATGTACAGGATACACTCATTTGTCTTCATATGAAAGTTCAAATGTGCTTTTGACTACGGATCAAAGGAAATAAACTTCACATCAAATATCTGTCTAAAAAGAGTATACAAAGTCAAATATCTACTTAGATGTAGGGAAGAAATACTGACCCTGGATTCTGTCTGTGGTCTTGGGTGAGTGGAGCTTGCGAGACGTGAGGCGGCCATGGTGTTCGACATGATCTGTTGGGAAACAAAGGTTTGTCAGAAGTTCTTCAAACAAAACTTGTACAATCTTACAGTAAGAAAGGTACAGTTGTGACAAAGTGATAAGCGATCTCCAACCAGTTGAGCTCGCTTTAGAGCTTATTTTCTACAAGTCGTGACAGAGAGGACAGGCACTATGTACAGTATTTACAGGCTCATTGTACCCGGGAAACTCCCCTAGCTCTTTTTGACAAACACACTTACAATGGACAATGGTGTAATGAACTGTCCTGGGGCCTGCAACACTTTCCATTAGTGTGCATGTCGGGCAAGTGACACAGCGAAGATTCGAACTCACAACATTCGAACTCACAACATACTACTAAGCACTCAGATCTGTTACACCTATGTCTTACCCTAAGCGCTGCATTCAGTTGTCCCTCTGCACTGTCCAGACAGCCCATGGACATGGCGTACAGCCCCAGTAACGTGTGCAGCTGGGCTCCATGGGTCACAAACAGCTTAGGCTGCTCGTGGCACACATGGCAGGCCTGTGATATCTGTAGAAGGAGGGAACACAGAGTTGTATTGGGCACAAGCAAAGATGGCTCAACTTTTCATGAAATGCAACTGCCCAAGTCCTAAGACTTAGGAACAGACCCCTTTCTGGCCTGCTAACCAAATTTCACAATCGAACTCTTTCAATAAGAAATCTAGAATCATTATCCATTTCTGCAATGTGAAAAATATTGCCTAATAATGTACTCTCAGTGAGAGAAGAAAGTAATGCATATTTTGCTATGTTTCCTTGTCTTTTGATGTTTGTTCAATGATTAATAAAAAGGAAAGAGCATAACATGAGATCTGTCACATTAATCGTACCAAGAAGGTTTAACATTACAATATAAAATAGTTACTCCAGTATTTCCATCAGTATACCCTTTTGATTATGTTACTGTAAAAGTAAGAGAGTACATAACTATAGCCAGAGGAATGTATGAGTGTCCAGTCTACCCACCTCCTGCACTGCTATGGACTGCTGCCCCATGACTAGTCTGCACATGATGATGTGTTCTAACAACATCAGCTGGAAGGTGGACAGGATTGGGCTGGAGTCCAGGACTGCGTATAAGAAACAAACAGCATTTACTACTAAGATTTTTTAAAGAAGGCAATGACTACCTTGTGTCAAATTAGGAAAGCATCTACATCCATGTGGGACACTGAACGCCATTTCTTACAGATTCAAGAGAATACACAGCTCAAGAGATTAAATTGTATGGCTCTACCAGCAAGCACCCTCTTAGAGATTATGCCAATACATGTAATTGTAATAGTGAACCTAATGAATATGAGGAAATACATTTTTCTCATGTTTAAGTTGATAGTGTGGAAGTATACAAGAGCACTTACTTTTAAGTTTCTCTATCTGCATGAGGGCCTTGTCTGTGTACTTCTGTGCCTTGTCCATGTAGCCTGCTTGCATGGAGTGCATCACAGTAACCTGGAGACATGGAAGCAGTGTTGTACATGTGTGTTAAAACAGAGAGCCTTTTTATGTACATATATACACTGTCACATAACCAGTGATGTGTCCAGGATACGTCCCTCCATACTGGGACATACATTGGTACAGATAAATATTTTAACCCATCCATACCCACAACCTGAACTTCATAACATGAAATTAATAAAAAATGCATTTTCTTAAACTCAAAACGACAGATTTAACACCAAAAATAAACAAAATGGCCACCCAAACAATAAGTGGGACCAAATATTAAAGCTGGAGGCAGCTCTACACATAACTGACAGATAAGTAAAGTTTCCTGATCCTGGAACAACTCACCAGGTAGACCAGGACACACATGTGCTCCTTGGGGAGCCACTGGAACAGGTCTGCAGGGTGGGAAGGAGGGGGCTCGTCATCTGTGTGGAGAGCTGTGATGGTCTGTATACTCTGCTGCAACTGTTTCAAGTACGGTTTGACACTTTTTACCTGAAAAAAATTATAAAAGGTAATACTTGATTAACATCGTGTACACACTTTCAATCAGGCTTCTAACTTAGCTAGGGGATTTGCAAAGGAAATCTACTCTTGTTCTTTGACACCAGCCCATAGTGTGTGACTTAGCCACACATCATGATTTTTTACCCGAGTAATGAACATGAGCTTTCAAAACAAATTGGATTGTCAGGCATTGTTATCAGGCTAGGCCAAGCCAACTCTTTTTTTCTTCATTTCTGTGGATAACAAGCTTTGTTTCTTGTTACAAAGTCAACATGCAAAACAAAGAAATCAGGTTGTCATTTGCCTTTTGTTTCATTGTTTCACATCATATATCATTCCAAAAGGGTGTTAATTCCTGTGGCATTCTTTTTGTAAAATAAAACTAGCTAGAGAAGTGTGCTGTATTTACCTGTCCAACCATGAGGAAGTTGGTGACTTGCAGCACCAGTAGATACACTCTGAGTGTTTCTCTATGAGTGGGGTGTCCAGTCCAGGACTCCAACATGCTGTTACACAGAGCCAACAGGGGGTGGACCTCATGGAACTTCTTGTCCATCAGCAGAAGCTGAAAACACGAGATAAAAAAAAAGATATGTTTCTCATAAATCCCTGAGCAGCTCCAGTAGCTGGCCAATTTCAAACTAGATTTTTGTCTTTGAGCTAAAAGAGTAGATACAGGGTAAAGACATTATTCTTCATTATCATATAGCCAGGCAATGTTGACCAATCAGAAGGCCCTATTTCATGATGCCATAACACATAGAAAATCATTGGTGTTCAATTCATCTATCACCCGATCCAATCAGAAGGAGAGTTCACAGATCATTGACCAATGAGAACATCAACAAATGAATTGACATGTATAGTACATTTTTGTATCAAAGGAATTTGGATGCCTCATAGGGATTAGTTTGGATGGCCCACATGATATCAACGTTAAGTAGTTTTTTCATATGACTACTTTTAAACTATAGTTTTCATAGCCTTTGAAGACACAGGTAATATACATACATGTACACTAACACTAAAAAACACTCACCATTGCCTTGCTCAGCATAAACATTACCCTATAGAAAAGATAAATCATTGCACATTAGAGGATAAGGATGCTATACATACGAGGGGCGTTCAAGAAGTAATCCACCTGACCCATTTCCCAAAGAAGGAGATTAATGAAACTTGGTGCAGTTATTAGTCTTTCTCTTCATAGGAATCACCCAGAGTTATGCATTTCTACCATCGTTTGATGCAGCTCTGTACACCGTTTTTGTAGGACGCCCCAGGTTGGTCCTGCAACAGATGCCTCATCAATGGCAGAAGAGGGACGACCAGGTCTGGGAGCTGTTTCCACAGACTTCCGGCCATGTTTGAATTCACAATGCCAGCGTCATATGATGGGGAATCATCACCATAAGTTTCTTTTATTTCATCAAAAGTCTCATTTGGTATGCGTCCTTTCAAATACAAAAACCGGATCACTGCGCGACACTCATCTGGCTCCATTTCACACCTGACT
>NC_049980.1:23427219-23455353 GCF_000003815.2 Branchiostoma floridae | reverse complement strand
CTCAGTTCAAACACCTTTAAATCAAAAACCAAAATTAGTTCAGAGCTGTTTTTTGCAACATAACCCATAGAGATATGAATCATTACATATGCAAAATTTCATCTAGATCAGACAACTGGAAGTGGGTCAGGTGGATTACTTCTTGAACGCCCCTCGTACTAAGGATAGTGGTTACAAATGTGACAACCATTTTAGATATTTGTTGTTGCTGTCCTTGCTCAATGCCTACTTTTTGCTAGATGACTTGTGCTTGAGAGTTGCTGGAGATATTTCCAGAAGAGCACGTCAAATTTGAGTACTCTTGATGTAGTATCTTAAATCACATGTAGGCAACTTCTATATGATATAAGCTTGGGGATTGCATGAGAACATTATAATCATAACACCACCATCATTTAACAGTTAAACTATGTAATAGTATTTTCTCCTTATTTGTGCAATCTGCGTCTAACAACATCCATCTGTGCCTTAGGCCCGATTTACACTTGTTTCTTGAATCTGTAGTACTACACATCGTAGTCTACTACTGTAGTAGACTACAGATTCGCGTCCGGTTTACACTCACTGACAGAGAGCATAGCGGGACACCTGCTGTTCTTTGATTACGGAGAAACTGTAGTGACTGAATGTGACCTTTGACACTTGGCGGGCGCGGGAATCTTATATTTGTGAAAATTTTTTTTTTTTTTCTAATACAAGGCACTCTGAAAAATAGGCCATGACAATAGAAAATAGTACATTGACCGCAGATGACCCAAATAAAACACGCGTACGTTTCGAATTACACCAGATCGAACAGCATCAATTTTTTGGTCTTCTTCACTCTTCCTGTTGTGTCAAAAGTGCCAATTTTGACCACAGGACGGATCAAAATGACGGGAGAGGCGGAGGTCATTATGTTCATGTTGCAGTGTTACCCAGGTTTTCAACCAGAGACGCCAAGAACGTATGCAGCGCAGGAGGCGACTGACGCGGTTGGCGTCAGTCAGCTGTAGTCTACTACAGTTTCTGTTTACACCCTGTTCGAATTCTCATAGAACGTCCGCTGAACTGTAGTAATACAGCCTCGGAGGGTGTAGTAGACTACAGTAGTAGACTACACTTCATTTCTGTTTACACCCAGAAAAAATCTGTAGGCTACTACAGTAGTAGACTACGATCTGTAGTACTACAGATAAAACTACAAGTGTAAATCGTGCCTTAGTCACATAGGTCATTACTATGGAATTTCCAGTATTTTGCTACAAAGGAATTGCATTTTTTTGGACATTACATTTAGTCTTATATGTGTAAGCTTGTGATGATGACAGATGAACTGAATTGAACTGACTGTGATGTACCAGATTGAAAGTAATAAAAAAAGAGAGAAACTACCAACATCAGCTAAAATGAGAATGAAGCTGTCATCACTCTAGATTTCTGATTACTTTCTTGGGTTATACTCAAGAACCATGACTTGATATCGTCATTAATGATTTTGTCCAATAAGTACAGTCTGCACATACTGATCTGCTATGATGAACATTATCTCCATGTGTGATGAACATCAGTTGGCAATCCTCCAAACTTAATGATCAAACAACTTACATTTACCAACAGTACAACCATACCAAGAAATCATGATATGCAAAAAACACTGCTTTCATGGAGGGGTGATTATACACATCAGCAACAGAATGATCTTTATTGATAAGCAATGTTCTAGTGCTGTAGAGATGTTAGAAGTTCACTATCTTTACATATGCAGTTGTTTCACTGAGGTGCATTCTTGCTCAGTATGACTACAAATCATTTGGAATTCCTAAGATTCTACACATATAAAGGTCTAAATTGTATGTGACAAGTAAGATGTACATTGAGGTTGGACAAGACAGTACAAACTCGTGATTGATGACAGTTATCATATTAATGGCATAATCATACATCATTTCTGCAGCGGTAATCCACATCAGACATAGATACATACATGAATGGGGAAACACATGATCTATATGATCCTATCTATTGAGGAAGCATGCAGGATGATTAGAGGGTGTGCAGCGATCAGACAGACAAGTGATGCTAGGCATGCCTCTGGACATGTACTCATGAGTTGGACATACCTAGTGTTGGTCTGATGTGAGCTCCACCCCACACTGAAGTACAGCAGGAAGGTAGAACAAAAGGTACATATTAGGACAGCTGGAATAAAACCTCCCTACTCTGACTCTCAAGAACAATCCTCATCCTTTAACTTACCGTGGAAACCTGGGGACATCCGTAGTATTGTTCATAATAATACACTATATTGGGTTACTATAGTATCAAGTATTACAATAACTACAAGGTCCAGGGCTCGAAATACCACCTGCATATGCAGGTTAGTGCAGGTAAAATTGGAGTTGTGCAGGTATTTCTGGTGTCTACCTGCACCTAACCTGCATGCACTGGTCCATGTACTGGTTTTTAGACATGAATGTCCTATAAATAGCATAATGTAGATGCATGTGGATCGTTACTACATGTAGCTGCATTGACTCTTACCACCTATTAAGTGTACCCCGGTAAAAGAAAAAATAGCAATGGTTCCTGTCTGATCAACAATTTGAGTATGATCAATACTTCCTACATTCAGAGTGGTGCAGGTAAAGTTTGTCTGGTGCAAGTAATTTTCAATGTTACCTGCACCAGTGCAGGTATGCAGAAAAAAAAGCATTTCGAGCCCTGAGGTCAGAAAGAGGAAAATATCAGAAATGGCCCTGGCCTGTGTACACTGCTAACAATACTGGTGTGCCGCACCTTGTGTAGTATGCCCCTGCCATGGCAGCAGACTCTGCTCCATGTCCCAACAGCTCGCAGGCTGATATGTTGTCTCCTTCCCATGCATGGATTTGCTGCAATGGAAGTGTACATTCTGATTCACATTCACCAGCAATGGTTCACCTAAGAGAGCAAACCAGTTTGATAACAAAAAGTTGGCTCATGTATGAGTAAATCATGATTCCACAATCAAATGACATAAAATCAAGTATGTTATTGAAAACTTCTAAATGTCTTCTTTGTAATACTGCAACATGAAGGCAATAGGAATAGTATGTGAGTCATTCTATGTGCTATCCTGACAAATAAAAACTGAAACTTTTGTCTAGGACACTACATGTGTATGTCATAAAGTCACATTTGATTTCTTTCTAAACTTAGCCTGCAAGAAAAAGAAGCAAAATCACACCACACAAGAACTCAAAAAGATACTTGCATAAACCTCATGTTCTACCATTTGTTACCTCATGTATTAACTTCAGAACTGGCAGTACATTTGTTGACTTATACAATACTGGAAATTCTAATTCCTATAAGTGACCCAAGTATGTTCTACTTAATGATATTCCCATCCTAGCACTGACACACCATTAGTGAAAGAAATGAATTTGTGGATTTATGGGTGGACTACCATATTACAGGTAGGCTAAAATTAGGGACAACATAATTTATAGTAGGCCCATTAAGACCCGGGCAACTGTCCATAACTTACCGCTAACTGGAAGAGCAGTCTGAAGTGCCAGTAAGGTGCTGGCTGCGATGTGCTGATGGCTTTCCTCAACAACGACTTGGCAAGCTGAATCTGGTTTTGCTACATGGAACACAAATGTACATGTAAGCTTATATTTCACCTGGATATCTCAGTTTTAACTTGTCATGAGCATGAAATTTATACCATGTAAGATATTACTAAGATACAACATTCTATAATCAGTTACAAACCATGTTATCCAAATCAGAACCTCGTTTGCACGAAATGATGATGAATGGTTTATTCATCAAATGATTAGACAATGATCTAGATTAGTTAGTCATCTATGACACTAACATGTAACATGAATATTGTACTGACATTAAGTTTGTATTATTAAATGATTGACCTACAAAGAACTGTCAGGAGAGGGATACTTACGTGTTTGTAATAAAGGTTTGCCAAAATGGCTGCTGCCTCGTATCTGACATCGTCAAATCCAGGGACCTAAAAACTGGTTAAGGATCAAAACTTACAAAGTAAAAAAAAAGTGTTCTGGCCCTTCTATGCATATATACTATAGAGCACATTTGAAATAACATTACCAGCAAGATTTTACAATCAATGGGTTTTTAAGAATTAGACAGTAGGAATTTCACTCCTGCTGTTGTTCTTCTGTATCTCCCAAAATCTACATCCAAGAAGTATTGCCAAAATGAAAAGTCTTCATTGAATATTCTTTTTTTGTCCCTTTAACACTTACATTTATAGTATTATACTGTATATTCTGTACATGTCCCCCCATAGCAGCTCAAATATTCTTTACTGGCAATGACAAGCAGTATTAGAAAAAGGCTCAATCTAAGAGGCAATGAAAAAAAATCCTTCCCATCAATCAAAAAATGTCATGACTCTTATCAAACCATCCAAAAACAAGAGACACTATAAAACATTCTATTATAACTTAAGGTAAGTCTGTTTTACTTTTATTCTCTCATCAAATTTGTTGTATCTAGAGAGTGGAATTGACAAAATCAGGTGGGTGCACTGGTTTCAAGGTCAGAACAGGTGTGTTGTATGAATGATCCATGATTGTTTACAAATCCATGTGGCAAAACAAAACATCTCAGATTCCCTGCACAATATAATCAAAATGTCAATCCAGTGACATGGCAAGCAAGAAAACTGTTTAAATGGTATTCGATAATTAGTAATAAAATTGTTAGTTACTCAAAATTCTGGGGCACTAGTAAAATTACCAACGTTACGGAAATCAATGTTGAAATGTATTCTTTATGGATGGAATCATGTCACATTGTAAGAAACACATTGATTTTGGGTCTTTGCATTCACATATTAAATCAAGCTCTCCTCCAATCAAGTTGTCTTAATGCTCTGGACATTGAAAAAAACAAAAGCAGTATATCTGCATCCTCTTAAGGTGTGGAATTTGAAACCCATCGAAAAAAAGCACATCAAACGTAACTTGGATGGTGTTTCACATTAAAAAATCATAATTTGATGATTTGCTTTAAGCTATCTTGTGTAGACATAATTCTTCTGCCTTGCTGCTATTATTAGGGCTCCATCTTAAGCACTACACTGTGCCATCTTCACCTCTGGTGACCATTAAATGCACATTACTGCTGCACGTCATGCCATAATGTCATTAAGGTGTAGGAATATTCATTAAGGGCAAGACAGGCTTTACAACCCCACGCCTCCACGTACTAGTAGACATGCAGCAGTAACACGCCCACACACGTATTGATTACCCAATCAATCCTACTTGCAGGTGAAAGTGAAGAATTGCACACCTGAGGGATTTTCCACCTCCTAGCTATCAGCAGATTCTTGATGAGACATAATGCGAGTGCATCGTTGAGTGGGAATGGTAATTTTTCTGATTTTATACCACACATTATCGGCAATCTGTGTCCTAAAAGAGCACTGAATCGTGTGGAAGCACACCATCACACTCAAGACAATCTGGTTGTTATTGTAGTATGTTCCTGATCATTTCCTGTCCTCGAACTTTTGCCCCGGGGTAACCTTGGGATCAGTGAATCACCTGTATTGTACCCCATGTACAGTTACCTTCTAACAACGTGTAACCACTCCTACAGACCAACGGTTTATGCATCTCACTCCGATCCGCCCACGTTCGTACCGTCCGAGGGCACCTTAGGTAGCACTAGGTTTTATGATGTGTCAAATATCGCGGGACAAATCACCCATGACATACATGAATCAGGACAAACCCTGATCGGGACATGTCATCTTTCAAATAGAGTATCATCTTGCGTTGCAAACGATAAGGATACGGTTTGTGTCAGCAGCCACTGAAACAGAAACAAGAAACGGCCTTCAATAAGGTTAAATAGAGTGACAGCTTAACATAGAAGACTTACCTAAGGGTTTGATGAATTCACAAAAATGCCTAAAAGCGACATTTACTGCTTTGAAAACAAAATTCTTACCGCCTTTTCCAAGTGGGAGCGCGCCAGGTCGGTGTTTTTGGTGTGGGTAAACAATAAGCTGCCGAGTTGCAAGTGTGTCCGGGCCTCGATCCCGGGAGGTGGGTTGAACTGGAAAATACTTTCCAAGCAGTGGATACATAGCTTGATTTTGGGCGGATTAGCAGTCCTGAAACTTTCTGCGAGACCCAAAAGAGACAAATACCAGGAATCATTCTGGTGCTGAGGCAAAGGTACCGCCGCCATATTGAAATTTGAAGTGATGGAGTAAATATCACGAGATTTCGTTGTGAGCGAGAATTCAACGAGATTTGCTTGGACTATACCAAATAGTACAATATAGGGATTCTAGTAGTATTAAGGTAAAAAAAAAGATAGCTTTACTTACTCATATGATTGACAATAGTTCTATATTTTTATAGATCAAATATACACATAGGAATATGATAGTAAATCTGTTCAATATATCGGTATTTGTTTGTATTCCATAAAATTTTAATAATTGACACCCCCATCCTCATAGACGCAATGTCACCTTTGACCCATTCGTGTCCGCACATGGCAGTATGAAGTTGTAACATTTCCACGTTTCCCATGGACTGAAACATTTATGCCGTTACTGATACATTCACGGGAGTTTCTGGGACTTAGTTCTTGCTACGAACAGCATCCATGGCGAAAGGGAAAGCTGTGAGCTCCAAGGGGCCCAAGGTCAGTGCGATTAAGCGTAGAAACATCTCACAAACGAAAGCCAGCAACAAGCGCAAGAAGGCCACAGGAAAAACCAAGAACAAGTTCAGCTCTACCCAAATTGGTAAGAATGCCTCTGGTGCCGGTGGTAACCTTGGCAACCTTGGGAGTGACGGAGAAGATGTTGAGGAAGAGGTTTTGCCAGATGATATGGTCGATGATGACCATATGGAATACCTGGAGACCATGGGGCAAAATATCAGCTTTGTCACTGACACCATAGATGAAAAGAAGGAAGAAAGGGGTGATAAAAAGAGGAGAAAAAATGATGAGGATGAAGTTGCAGACTATGAGGAGTTGCCACGGAAACAATTCCGCCAGATGGAAACAGAGGACAGGAAGTATCTGCATTTACTTCCTATCAAAGGAGAAAGGGGGATTATTCCACAGGTGATGGAAAAGACTGAGTCAGATGAAGAGAACATTATTGAACAAGGAGAGGAAAAAGAAGAACTTGTTGAGAAGAAAAGGGAAGTAAATGTGACAACTTTGCCTGAGACTCTGTCAGAGGTGGAACTTTTCAAACTCAAGAAAGAGACTCTTGCACGACGTAAGATGCAGATTGCAAAGCTCTCCATCCGTGTCATGGACAGCCCCCAGGAGGCCTTGTCTTCCCTGAAGGCTCTGCGAGTGATGCTGAATGAAGAGGACCGTCAGGTGGCCGTCACTGTGAGGAAGTTGGTGATGTTGTCGCTGTGTGAGGTGTTTAAGGACATCGCACCTGGGTACCACATCAGAACCAGGACTGATAAGGAGATGCAGCAGAAGATGAAGAAGGATGTGAAGCAGCTGGTAGAGTGGGAGGAGGGACTGGTGAGACAGTACCAGCTGTACCTACAGCACATGGAGGACATTATCAAGGCTTGCACCAGCAAGAAAAAGGCTCAAGGAGTGGTTAGTATTGGTATCAATCTTCTAGTACCAGTGGTTACTGTATATAATGTTAAAGGTAGTTTGTACTTTCCAGGGTCTTAATCATCTCTGAGGCAAAAGACGAAGAAAGCTAGGACCAGACTCCTGACTGCCTTTTCCAGACAAATATTGAAGGGTGAAATGTTATTCTAACAAGTAGTTTGCCTAACACTCAAAATATAGTTTTGCATAAAACAATCAATATGAAGCAACTGAATTTATGATGTATTTAATGTGTATTTCCAGAGTGGGCAGAACAAGCTGCCCATGAAAGCCCTGCAGAGTCTGATGGAGGTTGCTGTGAAGTGCATGTGTGAACTGCTGGTTAGCCTGATGCACTTCAACTTCAGGACTAACATCATGTCTGTCATTGTGCCTCTGATGGACCATTCTAACCCTGACATCGCAGACATGTGCTGTGACACTGTGAAGAAGGTGAGTGTTGAGTTGCAATATCCTTCTGTTAATGCGGCAGGTATGCCAACTGTAGACATCTAGATACTTTTTTCCCTTTACTACTATATGATACAGTGTACTGCTATATTGAGTTATCCATCCACACATCTCTGTAATTGGAATACATGTACTTAGTACTCAGTAATGTAAGTCTAACCTGCATGCATGGCATGTATCTGTAAATACATGACCAGAACATCCGTCTTTCCTTGTTAAAAACTCTCTTCCTCTGCAGGTGTTTAAGCAGGACAGACAGGGTGATTCCACCATGGAGGTGGTGAAACTCATTACCAGTATGGTAAAGAGTAAAGCATTCAGTGTCCAGCCAAGGGTGCTTGAAACCTTCCTGGCACTTAAAATCAAGGTAAGATAAGTATCTGAATCTGTATTTCTGAATCTGGGTTTCATAGCACTTTGGTGTAACTTACAAGCTTCTCAGGCACATGCCTTGGCAACAGATAGTTTATCATCATCATCATTCCACTTGGTTGTCCTTCTCCAAGTCATTGCCTGTCCCCTTCCACCTTCTTCAGTGTTTTTATATTGCACTGAAAGACAAGTCATCCCTAATCTAGCTGCTAGCATTGTTCAAAGCTACATGGTATCTAATGAGAATGTTGTTGCAATGAGTTCCCTGATAGTTCTAGGCACCACTATTGTAGTGGAACAGTAAGGAGTTTGTATGCTTCAATACATGTAGATATGCTTGTAAGTTATCACCAAAAAAATATGATAATATGGCGTTTTTGCTCATAATTCTTATATGAGCCAAAAGCACACATCAATTTACTGTACCCTCAATGATACACACAGGAAATAAAATCCAAAGACCCAGAGAAAGAAGTGGATAAGAAGATGAAGGAAAAGAAGGAAATGTTGAAGAAGGGATCTCGTGCCCAGCGCAAACGAGCCAAGCGGGAAGAGAAATTGACACGAGAACTACTGGAGGCCGAGGCTACAGAGAACCAGAAGCGGAAGCTTGACCTCAATACTCAAACTATAGAGGTATTCTGGTGTTCAGTATTTGATTGTCTCACAGAAGTGATTTAGAAATAAAATATACCCCTTATTTATGTGTCAGGTTGGAGATCTTTTCACTTTTAATGCTTTGCAACTGTTTTTCTTTAATCTTTATTTTTATTTTGGGTAATTGATTTTACCAGAAAGGGATATTCTAGAAACATTCAGGTCGATCATAGTACATGTACTATATTTGAAATGAACTAACTTTTCAAGTTACAACATCTTTTAACGTCTGTTGTTTGACTTTGTTCAGATGGTGTTTCTGACATACTTCCGTATCCTGAAGAAGAATCGACAGTCTGTCCTGCTGCCGTCAGTACTGGAGGGACTGGCTAAGTTCTCCCACCTCATTAATGTGGAGTTTTTCAATGACCTGATCACTGTGCTGAGAGAACTGGTGGAGTCAGGGAGCCTCAGTTACAGGTATGGCACCAGCATGGTGTTTGCATGGTACATAAAACTTTTGTGTGCATTTGTATTTTCCCCATGACATACTAGTATGCAAACCATTTCTTTGCAATCATTGTAGCACATGTATGTTAGATTTTGAAACAGATTCAAGATGTTGGTGTATTGAATTGATGAACACAAATGACAAACCACATTCATAGGTTCAGATAGATTACAATATGATGAGCAACATGTGTTGAAGCACCACCTTGTATGAGAAGGTGGTATTGCAGACATTCAAGCAGTACCAGTGGGCGGTCTTCTAATCTGTGACTGTGTCTTCTCTACCCCCAAGGGAAACGCTCCACTGTATGGTGACAGCATTCCAGATCCTGGCTAACCAGGGAGGTGTTCTAAACATCGACCCACTCAGGTTTTACACACACCTGTATGCCAGCCTGCTGCACCTACATGCAGGTGAGAAAACTTGTGGACATTTACCATTGTACAATGTTGTGTTATATATGTATAATCAACACTAAAAGGTTGGAACTTATGTTTAATCAATCCATCCTCACATTCAGGGTTGACAATCGCGGCAAAGCCTGATGATATCACCCCTGACAACTCAGCCACAGAATTCAGTTATTAGGGGCGCCTTGCTTATGAATATTAATGAGCTTGCCTGATTTGTCGCAGGCCAATCAGCGACCGGATTGCAAGTTTCGAACAAACAGCGTACGCATGGTACGGCGCGGCGTACACAAAGATCTGTTTATCTTTGTTTTTTTTCATATGCTAGGTCGGTATACGTTGATGCCGTGGTTACCTATACCCACAGAACCGACAACTGTTAAATTTGGTACCTAAATAAAGACGTCTGGACGCTAAAAGTACTGTGA
This sequence comes from Branchiostoma floridae, assembly GCF_000003815.2. Lineage (NCBI taxonomy): Eukaryota > Metazoa > Chordata > Leptocardii > Amphioxiformes > Branchiostomatidae > Branchiostoma > Branchiostoma floridae. Next base: position 23,444,953 of record NC_049980.1, on the reverse strand, counting down.
AACGTTATGCCGGTACTGTTATCTTGCTCTTGAATATTAATGAGTCACCTTATATGGCGCTTTTCCGAGCTTTTGACAACAAAAAGCCATCTCTTCGATGGGCTGACAGTTGGTTAGAAGCCACGCCCCTAATAACCGAATTCTGTGGCTGAGTTGTCAGGGGTGTTATCGTTAGGCTTTGCCGCGATTGTCAACCCTGAGTGTGAGGGTGGATCAATCATGCCTCCATCCTTACCTGATCAATTGTATAGTATTATGTATCATTGGAAATCATACAAAATGATAACACATTTGTGCTGATTTCTGCACTCAAGGATTGAACAGCACAGCTTACGTTTGGGTTTGTCACAAAAAAGAAATGTGGAAATTTCCCTACCAACATGCTGTTGGATGTTTTCAGGGGAATTTCAGCACTTTTTTTAGTAACCCACTCATGAAATGTCATAGTAGTCATTGTTTAAAAGCATGATTCTAACAAATGAGAGGTATCATTTCAATGAAAAGTATACAAGGTTTCTAATAATATAACACATAATGCTAATAATCAAAAGATAATGGGCATAGGATAAAAGAAAATTACATCAATTTTTTCATGACCTACCCACATTAGCAGCCCTTGTGCTCAAGCCATGAATATGCAATCATAGCAAATGGGGCATCATTGTAAAGGCTAATGAATAAGCTTTCCAATACTACATGCTTAAGTAATATTGGAGAAATTGACTCAAGATTACAAACTTTCCGTGTTGAGTAGAGTTTTTGGCAACAATCTACCACACTACTGGCCATGGTTCGCTGATTTCCTTTCCTTCTTTTCTGCAGGTCAGGACACAGATGACACCACCAATGCCCTGGAGTGTATTGACATCATGTTGAACAAGCGCAGGAAGCAGGTGTCCATGCAGCGTGCCTTCGCTTTCCTGAAGCGACTGTGCTCTCTGTCCCTCCAGCTGCTGCCCAACAGCACTCTGGGTACCTTAGCTGCTTCCCGGGACTTCCTGAAGGTCTGTACTAGTACCTAACATGATAGTGTGGCTGATACTGGTGCTATCACATCAAACATGTTTCACTCCTTATTAATACATATGTGTATCCGTTGGATGGCTTATATAGCCAGTTTCAGTCTGATGCTATTTTAGATGTCTTACCATTTCCTATCCAGTTGCCCAATTGTTACTTTGTGTAACATATTACTTGGATGTCTAAACTTCATTGACGAGTCAGTGTGTAAGTTTTGAGAAAGAACAAATTTCTTGACACCTCATTTGACAGTTGCTAACACTGAAAGTCAAAATTGTGGTTGCTAGCCATTTCTTTCTGGAGAATGTACTAATTGATTCACTGTGCACAAGATTGACATTTTGTACATTGTACGGTTGAGACACTTTTCTTTCTCTTCCCTTGGCTTTCACTGTAGGTTTTCCCCAAGACAGACATGCTGCTGCAGATTGAGGAGACGCAGGGAGGCGGCATGTATCTACCTGAGCTACAGGAACCCGAGCACTGTAACGCTCACACAACTGCACTGTGGGAACTTCACCATCTCAACCGACACTACCACCCTCATGTACGCAGATATGCGGCTCATCTACTACGGAAGGCCCCTTCGGAGGGAGCTGGATCCCTTCCACCATCACTGGACAGGAAATCTCCCTCTCAGCTGTGGCAAGAGTTTGATCCGTCTGAGATGAACTTTAACCCCTCTATCCCTGGACCAGGGAAGGGTGGCAAGAATATGAAGCCATTTTCCAGGCTGGGAGGCCTTGTGCAGGAGAGCATGAGGACATTAGAGCAGGATGTCTGTGGTGATGCAATGTAGATAAAGTGTGGTGTTGAACAAAAGAGATGAAATGTACAAACACATTCTTAAAATGTTTGATGAGGATTTCCTCCGCATTTCAACTAACAAGAACTGGGTACCTGATTTTCAGCAGAGCAAGTTGACCTGCACACCTCAGGTCACAGCTCCATTGCCCATATTTTTATCCTTCTCACCTAACCTTGTTTGGCGTCACATCCAAAGTTATGATAACAGTGATTTGAATTTTAGTTGACATTGATATAAGTCTTTATTCTTAATAACCATGCTCCAAAATGTGATTTTTGCACCTTATGTCTTGGTGAGGCTTAAGACTTATTGATCACGCCTCCACATCATGTATCTGTGGAGGAAATGAACACAGGTTGCAGTACAATGGGCTCTCGTCCTTTCCATCTTCAGTAGCAAAAAAGCCAGTAAACAAGAGAGCATCACAGGCTAGGCCTTGAGTAGAGCATTGTTGATAACTGGAAAGGGTGTTTCTTTCGTGTGTAAAAAAAAAAAATTCTACATGTATTTATATGCAACATTAATCAATATGCTTAAAGTAAAATAAAAAGCAAGGGAGAGTAATTGACCATTAAATGTGCTGATTTCTTCCCTGCAATATCAGCGGAGTAAAATGGTTAAGCAATTGTTAGCTAGCCACGAAGACCAAATCTCAATTATGAGTCACAAGATTTCACTAAAGCTGCCATGAGAAAGTGATTTTTGGTTGGTTTAGTAAACTTTCACTGGCATGATTTTGTCTAACATAAGATGAAGCTGTCCTAACAAGAACTTGGCTTATTCGAAGTCAGAGATCATATCAGAAAACAATGTATTGTTCCAGATATACTTGCACTGATACATTTTTGGTTCAGGAAAAGTAGAGTAGAGGTAGGCTGATTAAATAATGTTTATAGGTGCCCAACCAACATCCGCCAGCCCCCAGTGGGAGGGGCCATTACAGCATTGGACAGCAGATGTTGTGTTACACGGACTAGAGTTACAATTAATGTTCTTTATATTTTCAGTGTCTACCTGATTCATAGTTTATTTAGATGGCAGTCTCATTAGCTTTGAAATAGTATTAATTACATGACAGATATCATCTATGTAACAGAAGAATGGAAGACACTACAGGTGTACACTGAGTACACGTTTCCCAAGTCTTGTAACTTTCTACCAATACCGTACTTAAAAACAAAAAGTCGTTCATAAAAAGTTCATCAGAGAATATGCTTTATAGACTGCTATGCTTATCTTGTTCATCTAATTTTGCATTCATATGTATATACAATCATAACTTGTTACTGCATAAGACTACCCTTACTTTGCATTAGCTACCCACCAGCAATGCTCCCTGACATTCTTGGGGATTCATAAATGTTGGTAATACACAAGAGACAAAGTAAGACAAAATTATGAGCATCAATATAGAATTCACAACACCAACAACTCTACCACTGCTTAAGTAGCCCAATATAATTTCTGGCTTTTGGCTGTTCCACATAAAAAAGAGGCTGGTCTGAAAAATGTTTTGCTTTCATTTTGACTTTGTAAATGCCCACTGATGAAAGTCTTTATGAGGAGGGACACTCAGGAATTTGAACAACAACCATGCAGAGCGCATAAATTGTGTTTTACAAGAGCAGTCAATTGGAGGAAAAATGAAAATTGAACTACTTCCTACCCCTTCATTAGCTAACTAGCATCCTTCTGTATGAATAGGCTATGAAACTTATGATATCTAAAATACACTTGGTGATCTATTTATTTTCAATGTTTCCACCACTACTCCTGAACTTTTTTAATGGAACAGCCTAGCCTCTTTATATATTTTTCTTTGACCTGCAACAGGTACTTGAGCAACCTGCAACAACTATTTACCAATGCATGTCTACTTGTATCTGAAATTCTGACGATAAAAGTGTATTTAGCCTGAACCAATTTTCCAGCAATTTTTTTAGTTGTTGGTGACTTGGTACCATATACTAGTAGCTTGTAAGCAGCAATTAGCACTGGGATTGGATTAGAGAAAAAGGACACCGCAGTACATCATAATATAATACATCTTTACATATGTAGTTAAACCACATTCACCTGATTCAATTCTTAACTTTTAGTTTCAACACATAACTGGAAATAACTAACAACAAATCATCAACTGAATCCTTTGCTTTCCTCAAGAATACTGATCCACTCATTTCTGATATGAGACTCGAGAGAGACTCGGGAGTGTGCCAGTATACCTGAAGAAGGGATTGGTTAGACTTAGGAATTTATACTGGTGCATTTTGTTTGTGTTAAACTGAAAGTTCAGAATTTTGAACCATCTTCTCTACCAACACAGATGAGCTTTCACTCAGTTTCTATTCAGCTGTAATGGACAGCAGACTGTTGACGGCTGCATCCTTGTTGCCACGGTTGGCCTCCAGTACAGACCGCACCACCTCAGCGTCCATGTTGGGGAACATGTCCTGTAGAGCCTTCAGGTCTTCCTCCGTGATGGCGGGTTGAGCTGGTGGCTGCTGCTGGGCTGGCATCTGGCCTGCGGGGACTTGGTATGGAACACCTGACAAAAACAGAACAAGTTCATGTATCAACAAACGAATATCTTCACATATGTATCTTAAAATTTATTTCATAAGAGTCTGCCCATCTAATTTCAAGTACAGTGTTTGAGAGCCCCCTACGTGTATCTCACATGTCTGTATTTATATTCATTTTCCTAAAAGTAAAATTATCTCACTGCTCCATGGTTTTTCCTCAAAGATAGATCCAATTGTGTGACCCATGAAAGTACAGACAGATTACCTGCTTGTACAGTAGGATAGTACACAGGCTGGGGCACCATCATCATCGGCATCTGTGGCATGACCTGCGGGACCTGCTGCATCATGGGTACCGTGGAGTGGGACAGGACCAGGTTGATCATGCCCTCCTTGTCGTCACCTTGCCTCCCGCTCAGCGTGTACCAGTCGTCCACCGTCTCCCCGTTAAACACTGACTCTGGAATGGTGATGTGGCCCCACGCCACTCTGTCGTCCATGGTGAAGGACCGCTCGTCAAATATCTCCAGGTAGAAGGAGTTGACGCCTTGCGGGATTGGGGCGTGGACGACCTTATTCCAGCGTGGGTTCTTGGCTCCATTGTAGGCCGTTGGGGTTTCGAACACTGCGTGCCCAACCCGTATACGACAGTAAGGGTCCATACGTGTTACGCCATAGTTCTTGGCCAGCTTGGCCTGGGCAACGGTGATGCTTAGCCGGCCTGAGCTCTGCCCCATGAAGCCGTACTGAGCGTACATCTGAGCTGCCTGCATGTCCGCAGTAGCCTGGAATAACACATGGGTTGTAACAATTATGATTACTGCTATGAACAGCTGACTAAGAAGAATATCTACTTTAAACCATGATATACTTATTATTAAGAATGTGCATGATTTCAAATGGATAAAATAATTTTGCTATATCTACTGTAAGAAAGGTTATATAGAGATATACTGTAACCTCCTTGCTGTAAGACGATTGGTTGACGTTTAGCAAAAAACATCTTTACACAAGTAACGAAAGAGTTATGCTGGTTTTCCATCCAGTACACTAACTTTTTATATATTATAACATAAACGATGGTGGGTCTTACACAGAGAAAGCAAGGAGGTTGGAGAAAGTCACTCTCAGTCCTCGAGACGTCACGTCCGACCCAAGGATAATACATTCATCTTGCTAACCTTATCCAGTCAACTGTTATGTCAATATGAAAGTGCGTACCTGTAGCTGTTGCGGTGTGGCTTCAATCCGCAGAAAATCGTCGGGCAAGTCGCCCAACATTACCTGTCCCCGCTTCGTCACCTTCGTCGCCATTTTGTTTTGCTTCCCCGTGCTTTCTTCCTGGATAGCATACAAACGCTAAGATCTGATAGTTGCATCGGTCAATACGGATTCTTTCTGCCATTGTATTTACAATCAATAACATTACAATTAATTGTATTGCAATAAATCAAATATTTGTAGTGCAATTGTAGCGTGTATGGTATGTTGTGTTGTGTTATATAAGGGTTACTGCTAAAATGTGTTGTCGAGCCCTTTGCGTGTTTCTGTGATCATGGTGATTGATAATGAATTAGTAATTAGAAATAAGACAATACCACAATGGCGAAGCGTCACATTTTCTCAAGATTTTAAAAAGTTGTTTCAAGACAACATTTGAAATGAGCAAATATGTGACGTCACATATTTCTGGTAGCCGGCTGCAGGCTTCGCTTTCTGCGTAGCCTGGCATCATACTATTATTAGTATTACGATCTAATAACGTTATTAGCTCCCGTGCCTCCAAATTGCGAAGAGGACTGAAGAGACTCAGGAGCTATAGTGCGGTTGGCTACCAGACAACTGCATGCAGTACATTGCAATATGATACACCTTAATATATCATATGCACCTCCTGATTCAAATCTTATACTTTGTCTGTATGTGAATGTCCAGTGTATTAGGCCATCCGGTTACTTATCGTCACCATAACTTTAGACTTTGACCACATGTTATCTCACAATTCATACCTGTTTAGGTCTTTAACATTAAGATTCACATGACACAGACATTAAGCAACTTTAAATAAAACGATATATCTAACACCATGAAAAGAATCATTATAGGATACATGTATAAGCACAACGTCACACACCAAAGAAGACACAACAACCAACATATACCAGACCGACGTCACAAACTATGTTACCTACGGTCACTTGTTAACTTTTAGCTCAAGGCATAAACTCGAAATGACTAACAGCAACTTCATGAACCGTCAATCGTTCAGCGCTTTCCTCAAGAGGACACAGGTTTTATTCGGTCAACCAAGGAGGTTCCGTATCAAGAATGTTTGAATCAATTAAGAAAACAGAAACAAACTAATGCAAACGCAAAGCAAGCAAACCAACGGACTCGCCAACCTTAATATCTTATGTCACGAAACCGGCAACGAATAAAATGGCCATGACGGCATGAGCCAAGAAAGACAAGAACTCGCGAAGTTGTAGCCTGTGCCTGCTACTCACTGTGCTAAGTTGGACGCTCAATCTGCCACTACAAACTGTGAAAGGGGTACTACTTTGCCGTCCGAATTTTGATGACAATGTTGAGCTGACATTCTAGTTGAAGTATGGACTTTTTTTTTTTATAAATATTGGAGCTTGCCGTCAGCCGCGCCTATACATTGCTGTTGTTTGCCCAAATCGAGGTGTAGGTAGGCTAGGAAGACTACAGTCCCGGATATAGACCCGTATAAAGAATGTTAAAAGCCTTTAACAGATGACTCAGAGCATGTGATCGATTCATTTGCCACCCAAAATGCATGCAAAGGAGGCGTGTTAGAACGCAAGGTATGACTGATATAAGGTGGAAAGACAAGCTAGGCCTCATTCCGTCTCAGTACAAACAGCACATGCCATGACAGCGAGGTCCTAACGAGTCCCTCCAATTTGTCACTGAGGTAGGAACAAGTGCATTTCTACGGCAAAAATTTTGAAAGTTTGAATGATTAGTGAAACAATAATCAATACTCAGTCATTTTTTATTACGAAGCGCACAAGAAAAGTTTACGTGCGTTAAGGTGGGGTCACACATGCGTATATATTCAAGTCCGTTTGAGGTGCGTATAACACTCTTAGTCTCTATCAGGCTCCACAGGTTGCGGGAAAAATAGTACAAATTGGACAAATATAGATACATAACATGCCAGATGAGTTAGCTGACCGAGAAGTATGGGTAGCGACCCAGCTAACTCGTCTGACATGTTACCTGTTTACGTTTGTCCAATTTCTACTATTTTTCCAACGACCCACAGTGTGGAGCCTGGTGGAGGCAAACTCCCATGCGCGCCTCATACGGACATAAATATATACACAGGTGTGCCCCCATCTTTAGGTCACGCCAAAGATACATTGCGTACTAGTATCCATAAGTTATAGAAATGACACACGTATTGGTTGTTATTACAAGTACTTACTCTATCATTTATCCGCTATCAATGTTGTTGATTGATTGATTGATTGTGACATTGGTGTATGATATAGAGTTAAACATGATAGTGGCCCATATATGATAAGTGTATGGTCCGATCCTGGCGTACACATAGACGTTGGGCAATACATTTACTTGTAATAGTACTTGTATTTGCCATACGTGACCGAACACCAGGACATGGACGTAATCCAGATAAAACAGGGGTAAAAAAGGGTCATGCGATCGATGTTTGCCAGAACACCAAATTTCATCTTTTAATGAACTATTACGTATAGCGTGAGGCTTGGGGGACGCCAAGCCCTGTAATCATCATCATCCGCTGATACTATTTTAGCCACCTAATAATGGTAATTATGTCCACCTGTTGTGTGCCCTGCAGTGGGTGCGGGTGGCCATGGTGGAGTTGATTATTAGGCGGATAAGCCCCCCAAAAGTATTGCTTTTAGCGCTCTTAGCGTATCTTTGTTTACTGTACAAAAGTCGGCACACACTTTATCTTCTTCAGGATAGAGAAGTGGAAGACATTAATGGATATCAATGACGTTTTATGAGCTTGTACTAGATGAGGCCACCTGAGAGGTTACCCCCTGCGTAGCCAGGCCCATCCTACGAGATACAATTTGTTTTATAAACCAATATTGTATATATTATGAATAACTGTTGGACGAATGGAATCGTAGAGATCTAGGTTTCATCATCCTGAGACCGCTGCTGTATCAGAAGGCATTTTATTTGACTCATGTCATCTGGCCCCACTTCCATCCGTCCGTGTGGAAACTTAAAGAACCTTTAATTTAAGGCTAGTGACAAATACATTGTATGTCTCTTCGGTAATGGCGTGATCGATTAGTTTGTTAATTTTCCATTTGGATGAATTAAGTCATTTAAGCAATCAGGGCCAATTACTTAGATAACAAAGTCATTAAACCCATCTGTCACTCGTCACAACCCCTATTTAACTGGCATCATGTGACAGGTCGCAAGAGTCCAAGGAATTTCTATTAGGGTAGTTGCGGGGTTTCCGAAGAGCTATCGTGTCAATGTGGGTTTTCGATTCATGGACTATTAATCATAGAGGTGAGCTTTTTACCCATCTTCCTGTGGTTATTTGTATAGAATTCCATAGTACTGCAAAAAGCCGTTTAATTGCACACCCTTTTTGCCAGTGTGCTAGTATTTCGTGCAATTATCCGGGTGGTGCAATAATGCGAAGTTATCCACTTGGACCGCAACGGTTTGGGATTTGGGGATTCCGTGCAATTAACAGAAATGTGTGGTAATCCGCTGTGCAATTAACTGGCTTCTACTGTAGCACAATTGGTAAACAAATTACAGAGCATTAAAGTTGGTCATTGATTCAACTAGAATCTCGTGAGTAATTCGAGGAAACTCACTTCCCGAATGCACGATACCAGAGTGATAGCCGCAAGTAAGAGATGAGTAGAACATGTGACTTGACCAAGTGCCCTCCTTAGATTGTGGCTAAGAGATCCTATGGCTAAAGCCCAGCGACGGTGACGGTCGTCAAAAATGGCAGCTATAGATCAATGGTTTATTGGGTAAAGAGTACAAGAAGGCCAGGCATAGTAGCCGAGGCCGAATTCGGTTCGAGGCTAGCTCCGCGTTTGCCGTACCACTGACTTAGTACATCACTTTGCATTTTGGGGGGCGTAACTGCGTGTGCCTCGTCCATAGGTCCAGGGCACCAAGAGTATTCAAGACCGTGTTGTAAATTTTACCCTTGTAGACGGCTGCTTCCTCCCGGTCAGGAAATCACTCAGCCATGGAAGAATAGAAGGTCGACAATCCACCTGTTCTGGGGTAGAGCTAGCAGGTCGACAGCTCTTTAATTTTGAGTTAGAGCTCTGTGTAATGAATATTAGTATGGCTAGGCCAGTCATAAAGCTATCCTCATGATATAAAGCTATGTGGTCCTATAAAGAGCACCTCGGCATTTCAACTGAGATAGCTAAAGGATTCATGCATACATTCAGATTTTCTTCTAGTTTGATATTAGGTCCACTCAACTTTAACTTGTATAAATTATCTATTTGTCTATCTTTCCATCTATCTACCTCTCTCTCTCTCTGTCTCTCAGTCTCTCTCTCTCTCTATATATATATATATGTAAATATATGGCTGTCTTTATATGTTGACTCTCCAACACATGCCTTGATGAGAGTCAGTGTAATGCCCTTGTCACATTTTGCAATTCGAGAATAATATCCGATCTTTGCCGACATGCCGTACGTCGCTGCATCGATCAACCTCAAAGGGCTGTATCCTATTAATGATTTCCACGCCTTTTATTGTAGCAAGGAGGTTAATTTTTTTAACCTCCTTGATTGTACGAACTAAGCTTGTATTGTATTTGAGCGCTTATGCAAATTAAAGTACATGTAGCTCAGTGATCTTCATTGAATTGTCTTTTTTGAGATGTCGATCGATTGTCATATTCTAATTGTTACACTTGATTATTCGTCTTCTTGAGAAAAAAACACAAGTACGGTTAAGTTCTAGTCTCTACCGGACTGACTTCGATGGATCATTGTAACTGTAAGTGTAAGTGTAAGGAAGAATATTTTATTGCCAGGGAGTTTTGCTACCAAACGATTTGGCCTGCCGCATCACGAGCGGGGAATGCTAAACTTCTTAGTGTGGACTGACTCCCCCGGCCAATTTCCTGATTCTTTTTTTTTCTTCGAATTCTACGATCCCTGTAGGAAGGCCTTGCGGAGTCTAGTGAAGTTCCTTGGACATCTTTGGAGTCTCCACTAAGTTGATCTCCTGAAAACTTGAATTGGAAGGGAAATGACAGAGTGACGTGAAATGTAAAAGATACGCACCCTGAACAAAGCGAAAAGGTAACAATACTAAAACAATTGCGAAGCTCTTTTCAACAAAAGTAGGTCGATTTCAGGACGTAACATTACGGTACTTCCTATCTCTACTCAGGGCTGGTAACCTCCGAACCGAACACACGTCACAACTTCCGCGCATCTCTGGACAAGGGCGGGGTTTGTAGACTGCTACAACTGAGCACAGGGGTGGACTTGCTACATTAAATCGACTATGCTATCAAATTATCGTGGTCCTCATATTCCTTCACATTTTTCTTGGTTTTAAAGGCAAGCATATGCGCTTCTTTAGTTGCTTTGATTGTATCAAATTAGTCTATTGATACAGGGAAGTATAATAGAAAATAAAAACATTCTATTCATTCTGTGCAGATTATGGGTTGCTTTTTGCTGCCCGTATTGGCGGATAGAGTAGTAAAAGCAATCACTGCTACCACACAGCAAACCTCACCTCTCATATCGATATTTCATTAATCACCAAATCTGAGGGCAAAAGGAAAAGAGGGAAAGGAACCAGATGTTAAAGAAATCGTGTGATATTCATGTCCGGACACCCCTTTGCAGGTGGACGGTTCTGTAGATGACGTCATCAGGTGCAAGCTTGCGGGACAAAAAATGGCGAATATTGAGAAAGTGAAATTCTGGTCGACGTGCCGTGGGGCAATCAGCGACTGACCGGACCTGATGTGGGTTTGGCCCGTTAGAGCAGGCCTTTTAGACAAAGGGTGTGGTGAAGATGTCACTGCTATGTATCTGCGGTGAGTAGCGATCCCAGATTTCTTGAAATCTGGTCGTTTGTTGGCAACATTTTTGACGGATTTTCTTCCTGTTATGATTTTCCGTACATACCCGCTCATTTCGTTGAATCTCTCGTCTTTTCTTCCCGGTGGCGGCGGAGCAGTGAGGAAAGCACGCTTGATGGGAGCTGCAGGTAAGTGTGAACTAATTTCTATCTGAGTAAATTATAACGATATGTTCGTCGACCCGCTGTGTGTTGGCGAATGAGTGGTATTTTGATTTAGGCAGGGCCCGTTCACAAACAGGCCGGGCTACGCGAACAGTTGGGGGCGTTACGCCGTCTTGTACCTAACGGGACCCTGAATAGAGGTGTATGGTGACCACAGTGGTGCCGTGTTACAGAAGCTGGTGTTTTATATTTGAAGCAGAAGACACCCAATACGTAAATATCAAAGTCCGTGTTTGTGTAACTGTGCGACCCGATATCGGTGTGCGTGTGGCAGGCCTTACATGTAACATTAACGGTGGAGCAGTCGCGATCAATACGCAGAAAATAAATCGAGCCTTGGGGATTTTTGCCCCAAAGACACAATCTGCAAATCATGACCCCACAGTACACCTGTTAAATATTTGATATGTATATGCTGGTTTGCTGTTTTATAATAACACTTTTGCCAAGTCAAATCTAAGGGCAAAACACAAATGGAATGTATTGCGATGTCTTTCATATTTCCATCCATATTTACACACCCCGACAAAGCCAAAGTATATCAACCACATGATGTCTCTGTCATAGACATGTCAAAGTTACCTAACACTAGTAACAGCTAACTAAAAATGAGGTATACATTTGTATGTTTTGCTTTGAGATGTTGCAGATCCTCATATATCAACTTGATAGATTAGTTAAATCATGCTAAACATGTGCATAAATGGGCAAATATTTGCTACTAAAGTAGCTTGAACCATTTTAAGTGCTACATCTATTTAAGTGTATTCAAAAATAGTTTCAACATAGTTAAGTTACCTGCAGCAGTTATCTGTCATATTTACATATCATATCACAGTACAAGGCATTTCCTTAATACATCGATTTGAATGGAATGCATGGAAAACAATACAAAAACATCTGTGCGTAAATTTGCACAACACTTCCTCTTATCAGATTTCATGTTGTTTGGTCATGTTATACCACTAACTAATAACTATGATTAAGAAGAGTAGAAAGTGTGATGCCAGGTGTTTTAATAATGTCAAGAAACAACGTGTAACACAGACTAGAGAACTCATATTTGCCTTCTGCTAAAGAGATTTACTTGACATTTTCTTCTGTCCACAGTGCAGTGCACATTTGTATAATGGCCAACACCCATATGTCAACATATGATTATATAGATAAAAATAGGAAGCAACAGGAAGTAACTACTCATGTGTAAATATTCCCTCTCAACTCATGATGACTAGCTGTCTGATTTTTTTTAACCACCTGCTGCTACAATACCCTTTCCTCTGTCATATCTACAACCGGCACCTGTTCTGATACTTCTATCCCAAAATTGATAGCCTAAAATTGTTAAAACAGAGTTACCACAGCAATGGGAAATGTTGATGTGTGAATTATGTGTGATCACATTATGGTGGATTTCAGCTCATGCATAATCCAGAACTGTTGGGTGTGGTGACACAGCATCGGTCCAAATGTCTCCTCCCATCATAGATACGAGTGTGTATGTAAAATGGTTTTATCACTTGAAAATCATGCAAGGTTGCTTTCCAGACGTCCTAATCTTTGTGCCCTTTAGCTGTATGCCAGCTGCTGATATTATTAGATGAATTTATACTCAACTCGTCTCAAGCATTGGGTGAGGGAAGGTAATAAAAGTTCAAATGTCAATTCTTAAGCCTATGTCAATACACAGAGTTGGCTGTTCACTACTTTTGAAAAGCCAGTATTTTTCTGGCAGCGTTGACCTGCTTAGATGAAGTCTGTTTTTTCTTTTCAACCTGATCGGCAATAAATCTTGGAATTGTTCTCTTTTATGAGTAAATGCCTGCCTGAGGACATATGTAGTACCTCCTACTGTGGTATTACATACTGGTGCCCACATGGAGTGTTAGGGTGGGATTCAAAGTCCTGACAATATTGTTTGATCATTTGCTAGGAGGTGATATCAACATGATATTTCTGCATGTAAAGAATATGCAAGAAATACCAACATAACAGATGAGCATAAACGTCTGATAAAAATGTCTGCAGTGCTGTATTGTAACAACAGGAATGGGATTAGGAAGAAATAATAATGAGAAAATCAGTGCCGACTTTGATGCCAGGGTTTAATTTTCAGGCTGTCTGACCTCTCAACATCCTTCCAAATTTAACGCCTTTAAAAATTTCAGCAACATTTATGAGTTGAGAACATTGTTTAAAACTTCTGATAATAATGTACTATTATGTAGATTGCAAAGTAGTGTAAATTTACCGCATCTTGCTGGGCAAGTGTTGAGGCCGACCCGTACAACTGATGATTTATCAATGGAGCTGAAACAAATTGGTGCAGTGGATTATGCACATTCCATATCACATAAATTCAATGAAATTGTCTTTTAGGGCAGTTTAAAAATACTATATATCAAGTATATGATACAAATATATGATATGGCTTGCTTACCTGTTCATACATGTTATGCCACTGCACACATTAAATAGTTCATTCATATATTGTAAAGATGGATCTGCCATCTTAAAACGGCTCATGCAATTGTATGTGAGGTGCTTGATGGGAAGGTGTTTCTTTTAATTTACTGAGAGAAACACTGCTGTTAAGTTAACACTGCTGTTACGTTCTTCTGTTTATGTATTTTCACAATCCAACCTGTGCCATACCTCAGTTGATTTGTTTTACATAAATGTAATTGCAGAAAAATTCCAAACATATGTGACCCTCAAGCTTCAGAATGCGAAGAGTACCACGATAGCAGTGAAAGGCAACAGTCCCAGCTGGGAGCAGGACTTCATATTGTAAGTACAATGTGAATAATCATTCCTGTCTTTGTATTGTAATCAATATTCTGTTTGTTCTCGTCATAGACAGTTGGAATGGGCTGAACATGTCACAGGAATTATGCACAGTAGGGGTGGGTACCGGTACAGAAAATTCAGGTCCAGGTCTGGTTCAGGTCCACATTAGGATCAGGTCCAGGTTTGGACCTGAACCTGGACCTGATTTAGTATATGAGAACTTGTGAATGGACGATACTCAAAACAATGGTCCATTTCGCAACAAATACATGAGTACTTGAATGTAAGTTCATCTTAAAACTAATGGCCTCTGTACTATTGACTGTAAAACTTGGTAGAAATGACTATAGATTATACTCTACTTCGCTCTTGTTATTTTCCTCGACCGGTAAGCCCCGAAACGTGTGAATGCCTGATCATATAATTTCATTTTCAAATATTCATTTTCCAATAGTTCCAACATTCCAATTTTTTTAGGTCCGCTTTTTTCTAGACCGGTCCAATAAGAAAAAACGGTTTTGTACAGGTACCCAGCCCTAATGCACAGCCTTCATTAAAGTAGGACAAGGTTTAGACAAGAATTGCATACCTTTCGAAATTCCAGGAGGCATTAGGAATCGTGTTGATAAAGAAACTATTAACGATTTAGCAATTTTCAAATTTTAAAGTATTGTGTCTTTATGTCTGCCTGTTTTTCTGAATATTTGTAGTTGGCATAATTAATAACCTCTGGATGGAATGTGATAATACTAGTATTTGGTATGTACTGCTGTAGAACTTGTTTTTATATCTTTTGTCTCGGACATGCAATCGCCTTTATTTTTTTGTGGCAGATAGCTGTTAATGTATGGAAAAAGTTGGTTGAGGGTTGGGCCCCCTAGCAAATGCTTATCAAACGCAGGGGCATTTTTGTTGAAATCTTTCAAAGAGGATACAAAGGAATGTCGGATTTCCTTCATATTTGGTATGCAGTAGCATAGACAGATGTGAACATTGAAATGTAATTATGCAAATTAGGACTCGATTTACCTAATCAATGAGGACAATCTACAATTACAGTGTTTTTTATGAAAAGAATTTAATAAATGTTACATGTAATTTGTGGGAGATGTAACGTTTACAGATACCATTTATGCAAATAGGGGCCTAATTTGCATATTGTAAGAGTGTAAAGTATAAAAGTGGACAACCAAGAGAAAAGTGCTATAATTTGTGTAATGTGTAATGGTAAGTGATAGAAATTTCATACATGTAAGGTAAGGCTGTGCATCACCATATATTAAATGTGTAAATGTAGGTCATTTGCATGTTTTATGATGAAATGTAAAGAAGGAATTGTACCACCTAAAGGACTTTCGTACATGTAATTTTTAAGTTTTGTAGAGAATACCTTAAACCTTCATCTTGTTTTCGTGTTTCAAATGTACAGTGTTTATTTGTGTGTAATAAATATGTTATTGTACACACACATGTTAGTGTATGATTAGCATGTCAGAAGATTAATCATTCTCTTGCTATATTCCAGTGAAACAGAGAGACTGGACATGTGTTTGGTGGTGGAGTTGTGGAATAAGGGGATGCTATGGGACTCCCTTCTGGGAACTGTGGTGACTCCACTTCAGAGCATCCCCCAATCTTCTGAGGTACCCATTCTTGCTAATAACTATTTAAGGTAGCCATCAGTGACTTGAAGTGTGCGTAGGTTTTAGTTTGGTGTCCTTAGAGCCTCTGTATCAACCTAATTTTTCTTACATCATATATTGTAGAGACATCCCTTTTTTCACAATTCAAGCATTGCTATAGAGGCGTAAATCTAGATTTTTCATATTTTCTTAATTTCAAACTCAATTTTGGAGAAGAAATGAACAATTCTATTGTATTGATTCTTGAAATGACAAGTTAATAAACTGTATTTGGTCTTGCTACCAAGGAGAAAGTACAGGAGGTGAGAGACATTTTCAGAATTTTTTGCAGGATAAATATGACGAGCCCCATATGATGGGTATAATATGTATGTCCTGTCGGGTGTCAGTATTCATGTGAGTGGACAAGGTGCATTTGTGTATTTTTCAATGATCGTTGCTCACAAGTTATTGAAGCATATATGTATGTCCATGGAACAATATAGCTATGATTTACCATCATGACAAATATTATTTTTCATTTTTTTTTAAAGAAATGTATTTTGAAACATACCAAGAGACAAACTAAGTAAAAATGAACACTTCTGCTGTATTCATTATGATCAATACATACAGCACTGGTTGTGTCATGGCGGTAGGCACTCATGACTCATTCAGATCTTGCCTCACAAGGAAATTGAATCCTTTTCCGTGGAGAAAAAACAGTTAACGAGATTCTTCAATAGCACAATGAGCAGACCATGCAGAAACCTGTCAGAGGCAGTCCATGACAATTAGTTATATTGCCCGATCCTGCGTAGCTCCTGATTTAATACCTCTTCCGGTCTCCACAATGGCCAACCCTCATCCCGGCATCCATTTATCTATAGGCATGTGGGAGGATGTGTCATGTTTGCATTATAATTTCCTTATCCAGTCTGATTTTCTTCAGAAGAAGATTTCGTTAGCTGATTCTTGTCTCAGGAACCAGTGATGGGTATCTAATGTTGATCTTATGTATGTTACGCATTCATTTCAATTTACACATTTCCACCCATGTATCGTTATATTGTATGGCAGTGGTTAGATAATGTAATGGGTCTTTGCACTGCTTTTGTCTTTTATTATCAACTGTATAAGGCATAATGAGAGCTATTTTGATTTTATTCTTGGTTGAACTGCACAAAATGAACTGTTATCAGTAGGTGGCTTTGTTTTGAATTTTTCGTTATGCATTAATCTTTTGTTATTTGTAGGATACTACTTGCACGTAGACCCTCTCTCAGGCACTTATACATCTGTGCAGTCTTGAAAAAAACTGAATCTATGACCTGTTGTAACACACGCCAACTGCAAGTTGTGATAAAGTCAGATTTTCAAATGCCAACAAGTTAGACTGATATACTTAACCAGTGGGGTTTCTTACTTATAACATGATTTTGCCAGGCTCATTTCCTAATAATGTGCAAAACGTGCCCTGAGGGATGTTAGTGTAAAAAGTCACAAATGGTCTACAGTATTCTTCTTTCTCAAAAGACACAAAGGATTGACAACAAGGATTGGCAATTTTCAGATTTTCATTCCCTGAAGAAATATGGCTCAATTCATACAAAATCTGGCAAACCCTTTGAAATACATATTACACATTATGAATGATGCTGCCCATTCAT
>NC_049980.1:23400744-23427030 GCF_000003815.2 Branchiostoma floridae | reverse complement strand
TGTCCATTATAATCACTTACACGATATGAGCCTGGCCAGCATGATTTCTTAGTAATAAGATCCCTCCGGGCCAACATTATCCATACATGGTTGAATTAGTTATAAGTAATGCAAACATGACTCACTTGAACTACTGCCTCCAGCAAAATGGCCTCCAGCAAAATGGAAATCTTAAACCATACAGATTTAAGTCAATAAGATTCTACATGAATCATCAACAAATGGTCTTTACTACCTTTCCTCACTATAATTATGTTTCCCTCTGTATCAAATTTTTTTCAAGTTTCAAGTTGCACAGGTCTTTATAATTTTCAGTTTGCTATATTACACACCTTTTACATCGTGATGTTAAGCTTTGATCTACCAATCTGCACGTACGTAATGGCACATAATGTGGTAGACGTATTTAAATGGCATTGCACATTATTTGTAAACTTATACATATGTTTATATTTGTGGAGCCTCGTTGTATTTTCTTACCAATGGCCTTTTTTGGTAAACATCAAATGAATGTCAGTGATGTCATACATAGAGTTTTCATAATCATGTAATTGTGCCAGGATGGTAGCACACTGAAGTGTCTCCTGTTTAAACCATCTGCATAAACATAGTTTCCCTGACATTCACCTTTATTACAGTTTAAAATATTACAGGGTCCTTCACCCACTGTGTTGCATAATCAAGTGTCCCACCTTCATGTTTGAACTTTGCACACCTTATGTGCTCAGGTGCCAGGGTTCCACTTCTCCCGACCCAGGGCTCATTCTGCTGCTAGAGGCCCATTAAGGGGTTTTGTGCCTCTGTTTGCTTTCTGGGTTATAAATCTTGCAGGTTTGTTTGGAATGGGTTTTAGGGGTAGGGATACTGTTAGTAGTACTAGGCACGAAAGTAACTATAATATTCTTACAAGAGAATCTATTTTTTTTTCTTTTGTCAGAGGAGATGGTGTTGGTAAAATACCTCTGTGGACAAGACATCTGAATGCCTTACAAACTTGATTTTATCAATGAGGGCCATGTATGTGCATTGGTTTTGGTTTGAGCCTGGACCCACCTCTCCCTTTAACTGACAGGCAGTGATTGGCAGCAATGTCAGTGCCCCAGGAATAATTTCCCATAAAATAAGACATCACTGTCATATTGATTAGCATACTTCAGCTCCATGAGCTGTAAGCTGTAAGCTACATGCATGTGTTGATTGTGAATAGAATTTTTGAAAAATGAGTATACTATATTAAATCTTTCTGTTATGGCAATGGAAAGAACTGTGATCTTTCTAGATGATTTCCATGGGATGACTTTGCATTCTTGAGGACATTGTCCCAAAATCTATGGTTGTTTGACCCGAATGAAATGATTCATAGAGAATGGTAGGAGTAATCAAATGATATTAACCTAAGAGAGCGTCCAATGAATAAGTCAATAACAGAAATAGAGTTTACACTGTGATAACCCATGTGTTGGTTCCACCTGTTCTTATGAGAAGTTTAATTGAGAAGATCAATTAGATAGCCTCATTTTTTAGGTACTAGTAACTAAGTAAGTGAAATGCAGTGAGTGACCAAGTGGACACTGATAAAATTTGTAGCAGCCCAGGAGAGGTCACAGATTTTAATTGAGGTCAGGAGAATCTGGCTGCCCCTACACACAAAGGGTGTGATTGGGGTCAATTTTGGGCAGTACAAGCTGTCCTACTCATATCCATGTTGTCTGTAGAATGGTCTTTTGTATGATGGTGAAAATAAATGTCCTCAGATACTGACCCATTTACTGGTGGCCTTGGCACCATCAGGGTCCCAAAAACCTTTGTAAAAGGGGTGATTTATTCCTGAGTCATGCATTATGGAACTCACCTTTCTCATAATTGATTGGGCAAGTAATAACCTCGCTAACATATTGATGTATAGGGCGAGGCCTTATATTCGTATGTACATGTATCTATCAAGCAAGGGGAAAGGTTGTGTCATACAAGTCTTATGTAGTTTTTGAGTAATTAATACTTCATGGTCAGAAAAGCATTCTTACAGCATTTAGATAAAAAGGAATGATATGATTTATACAGACGTAGCTGTATTGAAAGAGAAATTGTTATATTTGAGGATGTCTGTCATATCATAATCAAGAATGATGAAGGGCAGCCACTTGGAATTCACACCATGCATGAACATGATACATTTAGACAGATATGATGGCATACTGATCCCACATGATTGTCGTCTAATTTCTGTAACACCTACTTTTATACCCATGGTTGGCAGGACATACACGTAAGGAATACCGATGCCTCCTATGGTCAAATGTGATCACACTTTCTGCATTCTAATTCTGCCCAGGCTCTGTTACCATCAATTGGATTAGCATATTGTAGACAATGACCACATTGCAGGTACATATAGCATATAGATAAGGCATTATCTTGCAATATTTCAATATAAAACAGAATATTTGAATGCATGACGAATTTGACATAATTTTAATTTTGCAAACTGTCTTGCACAAAGCTATGCTGCTATTTAAGGTGCTTGTTTTATTGCAGGAGGGACCAGGAGATTGGTACAGTTTAGATGCAGATGTTCTGATGAAGAATGACGTCATCAGTGGGACCAAAACACCAACTAACCACCAAATCATGTTGGATATGCGCTTTGAAGTACCTTACAGTAAGACAAAATCATTCTCACTTCATCTTTCTGTGCCATGCTATGTTTTTCAGAAAAGTATGATTGTGTAATGAATCATGCCTGGTCTTGAAGTGATTATCTTAATTGCACAACAATTACTCAAGGTACAATGTTTGACACCTTTTATTACATTGCAACTACCTTTCTACCCAACAACAGACAATGTGGATTGGCTAACTAAATATCACTTTTCAACTGCTAGTAGACACATGTTAATGTTTTCATTGGTACATGCACTTACCAGTCTGCTTGTTAACACTTAAGTCTAATCAAAGGACTCAAGATATCAGAATGTCAGTGTGTGTTAAGTTTCAAAGGCCTCATATGAAATATGTGGTATGATTTATCAAACATAGCAAAACATGAATGATAATTGACCCGTATTAGTGTGTAGTTGTGAAATTGTGAGAATGCTGCTTGTGTTTGCAGACATCCCAGATGAGGAGGCCTTTCTCCTGCAACAGAAGCTTGAGGCTTTCAATACTCTAACAGATCAGGAGGTAAGAGCAGGATTGAGACATAAATGTTGGTTCACTTTAGATATGATTTAACAGTCCTGTCTTCATTGGATTGGAGGAAATGTAAAACTGAAATTGATACATCCAAATCAGTTTTGAGGTTTTATTTTCATTGATAAATGTCAACCAATGTTGTAAATATAGTTGGTTTTATTGCATGGATAAAAATAACAGTATAAACCATTGAGTTAACCGACTTTTAAAAAGTCCCAAACAATACCATCATGGTACAATGATATTGTATTTCCAGATGTTTTTCTGTTATGGTAGATAGTTTTCATTATGATTACTGGTTTAAGATAACATTATAATTGAATGTACAAATTTTAAAATGATTTTCCAGGTTCCTAATGTTGATGAGGAACTCCGGCAAAGAGGGAGACCACCAGGACAGCAATGTGAGTCTGGTGAATCCATGATGTGTAGTGCTTACATGTGTAGTGCTTACATGTGTACTGCTTACATGTGTATTGTTTACATGTGTAGTGCTTACGTGTGTACTGCTTACATGTGTAGTGCTTACGTGTGTAGTGCTTACATGTGTAGTGCTTACATGTGTAGTGCTTACATGTGTACTGCTTACATGTGTACTGCTTACATGTGTAGTGCTTACATGTGTACTGCTTACATGTGTACTGCTTACATGGGTACTGCTTACATGTGTAGTGCTTACATGTGTAGTGCTTACATGTGTAGTGCTTACTCGTGTACTACTTACATGTGTACTACTTACATGTGTACTGCTTACATGTGTACTGCTTACATGGGTACTGCTTACATGTACTGCTTATATGTACTGCTTACATGTATAACTGCTTACATGTATAACTGTTCACATGTGTACTGCTTACATGTATAACTGCTTACGTGTGTATTACTTACATGTACATGTGTACTGCTTACTTGTGTACTGCTTACATGTGTACTGCTTACATGTGTACTGCTTATATGTGTACTGCTTACATGTATAACTGCTTACGTGTGTATTGCTTACATGTGTACTGTTCACATGTGTACTGCTTACATGTGTACTGCTTACATGTGAACTACATTCTGTATAAATTCATCAAAATTTGTGACAGCTACACACAGCTATGTAGAGTAACAGCTCATAAGAATTTAGAAATTTTATAAAGATAAACAGCTCATACAGTTTCACCAGCACGTCAGCAGAAAGGTTATATTTTCAGTTGTGCTATGGTGGAGTGGCTGTCGTCATATGTGTGGCTAGCTCTTGAAACTGTAGCACAGTTGATATTAATCTTGGACATTTGTTTTCGTTCTGTTTGTATTGATTATTGCTTGCTTTGTGTTGTAGCTATGTCTGATGATGTAGACAGTGATTACACATCAGACGGAAATGTCCCCTACGACACCCAGCAGAACAACATCTCCGCCCATCAGTATAGAAATATGTACCAAGCACATAGTCCAGATGGTTTCACAGACCAAAGTCCAGAGATGTTTCTTCAGGAAGAACGACAACAGAACGTGCAACTTCCAAATGTAGAAGACTTCCAGCCCGTGGACGATCTGTACCATGATGCTTATGATGCGTGAGTTTTTCAGTCTATGGTGCTATGGATCAAAACCAGTCAGTGTCTGTGAACAAATGTTGTAAATATTGACAATGCACTTGAAGTTCAGGTTAGTCTGTACTGAAACACCATGTTTTTGTACAATGTCATGTTACATGTATTTTGTTATGAAGTGTTGCACAGCTTAAACCACAAAGCTTTCCATCCCATACACTTTAATGTTATATATTTTTTAACGTACAAGGCACACAAACACATGTAGCTTATTATTTTTCTCAGAAATAGATGCATGTTTATTTTACTAAGTTGCATGTATCATTTATATTTGCAGTTCAAGGTGGACTTAAATTATGGTAATGTAGTGAACCAGAACAGGTAAATGCACTGTGCTGTGATAGAGTGGCTGCTCTCTGTTTGTATTTGTGCAAGGTGTGACTCCGTCTGCTTAACAACTAACAAGAATAGAGCTGTTGTTTGAGGAGAGCAGTCACATACGAACGTATGATTGGGAGTTTGTTTCCTCTACTCTGTCCCTCCTTCAGCTACAATTCCTTGGACGGAGAGCCCAATAACTACAATTCAGTCAGTACTGGAGTACCCAGGAGTGACATAGACACAGAATCTGAAGCTAGCTCTTTCCATACCGCCGTCAGTCGCTTGCCGCGGGAAGGACACGAGTCTGGCCACGCCCCACGTGCAACCCAGTCCAACAAGACCATGGGCAGCAGCAGGCAGTCTCTCGTGGGAAGCAGGCAATCATTGCTGGATAGGTAAGTACTGTAGTAGACTGGAAAATCATATTAATTCCATAAAAAACCATACCTCAGTGACCTGGTTTTGGATCTAAACCAAAACAAACTTTGCTAATTGGTTTATTTAACACAAACAATAGCTAAAAGCAAAGCAGTTATGTGTCAAGGTTTACCTCCTTTAATGTATCTAAAATTTTAACCATTTCCTTTCTGACAAATACCCTACATATTCAAATACGGGCAGGAGTTGACCCAACAACCTGTATACTCTGGTGGAACATGACTAGTTTTATTAGGGTATTTGAACCAGAACCTTGGCCTGGATGTGTCAGACTGGTTCCTACCAGCAGGTGCATTTAATTTTTGATTTGTGGGTTTTGGGCTTACGTATGAATTTCAAAGTAAAAGTAAAGTAAATGTGATCAAGCAGGTGCATTTAATTTTTGATTTGTGGGTTTTGGGCCAGGTATGAATTTCAAAGTAAAGTAAATGTGATCAAGCAGGAGCATTCAATTTCTGATTGGTGAGTTTTGGGCCTATATATAAAGACAGCTAATTTAAAAGTAAAGTAAATGTGATCAAGCAGGAACATTTAATTTTTTGATCTGTAGGTTTTGTGCCTATGTATGAAGACAACTAATTTAAAAGTAAAGTAAATGTGATGGGGGGGGGGAGGGTTAGTAACTGTTATAATATCCTTCACAGGATGGTATTTGACAGTTTTGGTTCATATTTCATGACTATTTACCCAGGTCTGAATGTGTCTCTTTCAGCCCAGTGAATGGCACAGGTAGCCGAATCTCTTCAGCCACAGTCAGCAGACAAAGCACAGCGGAAAGCGAGCAGCCTCCGAGTACCGTATCTCCTCGGGAAAGCGACAAGGATGGGGCGCTTACGGAGGAGGAGAGCAGCGAGAGCCCCACGCCGGCCAGGCTTCGCTGGCAGAATGCCATCGCTAAAGTTCGACTGCAGATCAGGCAAGAGGTGGGTGCTTCATTGTCATTGGTATTACAAAAAGCACCATCAGACTGAGTGATTGTCTTCCTCAATTAAAGTAGCTACAAATGTTTATGTACAGGTACATGTAGATTTGTTTTCAGCATCTTTCTTTAACGGTACAAAATTTATATCTTTGTGAATTCAATTACAACATGTTGTAATTCTTATTTTGCAGAAAGAAGCTGAGTCAGGAGGAAGGACCTCCCACTGGTCTGGACTGTTACCTATGGGGTAAAACATTCAAGCTGTTCTTATAGTAATATTCAGCAGTCAACATGTGCCAAACATTTCAACATTAAGACAGACGTTTTGGTATCTAGCTATAAATGAATGAAGGGACACAAGTTTTGTATGTAAGTATGATACCTGCTATAGTCACTGTTACAGTTTTGGTACTGTACATGGATTCAAGTCTGCATACATTTTATAGTAATTTCACATTTTCATCCCAAATCCATTCCGCAAGGTTATTGTAAGTCTTTTGTTATTTCCTATTACAGAAATGCAGAGCATTTCTACAGCAATATAGATGCAATGCCGGAAATAATGAAGAGGAAAAAGTCCATTCCTTTAGTCAGTGAATTGGTAAGTCCTACATCATTTGGGTTTTGTTAAAGGTGGCCTGGGTTAGAACTGATAACATTAGGTCATAGATTTGAAGATAAAAGGGATTGGGGTGTTTTGTTATATGAAAGGGCAGGAGACAAAGATAGCATTCAATTCGAGGGTAAAATATCTCTCTCGCTAGAAAACGTCTCATCAGGAAAATTGTCAGTTTCATCAGCCTCATCAGTTCAAAGAAAGTGGAGACCCACTATGCTATCATGTTGATCATGCTTACCATATACATAATAGCAACATCAGTAGCAACATAGACATTCAGTAATTCTGTTGTCAGCTAGATGAAATTTGTGTCAAGATCCCAAGTCTATCAAATGTTGCCTCCAGACAGCGTGGCATTGTCCTTCTTGGATTCATTCAAGTTGACTATAGTCCACCCCAAAAAATTGCAACTCAGCAAAATTTTCAGTCAATTGTCTTGTCCTGTTTGGGCTCCGTCCTATCTTGACCAGAAGAGATACATATGGATGTGGTAGCAGAACTCAATACATACTAAATAACAGTATAGATCATTCTATAATAACTTAGGTCTTTCTCTTCCTGGTCTAATGTCAGTTGAAGGAACCCTCTGGTGAGCGGAAGTGTTTTGTGCTGGTACCTACATCCTTTGGCTTATTGGGGAAGGCACACATTTTGTGTTGCTTTCTCAGGGTGATGCACATAGTTAGAACGGTGATGATAACTACATGTATGTTGTAACATGTAATGACCTGCTTACAGGTATTGTCATTTCTTTTCAGCGGTGAAAAATCACAAACATATGTGGTGTTTTTTGTTGTAGCAGCATGTTATATGATTGTTGAGAAAAATGTTATCATTACCTTTGGTTTAGAAAGCAATAAGTATTATTGATGCCAGTATTATTTAGCTGGTGAAACAGACCTAAACGTTCTGCATGCATGTGACTCCACTCCTCAAGCTTCAAGCATGCTAAGGGTGAAATGTTTACATGACATGTATGTCTCGCTACTTTTCATCATGTAGAAAGACAGCACCTTGCCTCACCTGTATCTGTGTGTCTAACTTTGTTTGCTTCTGTTCATTTGTGTGTAATGCTGAACAGATCAGCTCTGGAGAAAAAGGCGAATCTTGATGGGTACAGAATAGAGATAGAAACAAATGATTCAGAAAATACATTTAAATTCAATTACATATATCAATGATAGACATTTTCAGTAATTTAGTAGTGACGAATACAAAAATAGAACATCTCATATTTTCATAACAGGGTATTGGGTAGATTAGCGTCCAAGTACCTCTTGATGTACACGTTTTGTCTGTACCTTGTGATGTTACTGATTCTCTTTTCGCACCCAATCTTGCTGCATATGCATCTGCTTCATGGACTTTGCTAGGCAATGGTAAGTGTGCATGAAGTTCAGGGAATAAAAATAACTTAAGCCTGTGTTCGGTAGTTGTCCTGTACTGGTGTGGTCGCGATCGCATGATGCATGTTGAATTGTTGCCAAGAAAAGATAATCATCATGTATTACTTTACTAACTAACTGTGCCAAAGGGTAATTCTACAGTGATGTATGATTTCTGCAGACATATCAGACATGGAGAAACATTTGGCATTAGAAGAATGCAGATAACAGATTGTTCTGGGTTCATATCACTTTCTTGGCTGCTGTTACTAGGGAGGTTCATGGTTTAGTTCAGAGTGCTTGCCAACTGCATACTTGTGGCTTTGCTTGTGCATTTATCCTGTTACTTTTCTCAAGGAACAAAGCCACTGTGACATGGTGTCAGAGAAATGTTTTGTTCTTGCATTCTCCAGTCCCTGGCAGCGATGAAGCGTCAACAAGGTATCCACAATGCCATGGCAACCAGATCATCCCTCAATGATGAGGAGCTGGTGAGTCTGGTCAAATCATGTTATGGTACAGAAATGAGATCCATTCAATCAGTAAAATAATGTTGTTTCTGTGTAATTTTATATCTCATATAGTGCATTGGAATAACTTTAAAAAATTGCTAAATCATTTCAGCTCATGACAGTGTAAATCTAGAATTTACCATATATTTGAGTTTACAGTCAAAACAACATCGAATGCAACATATGCATTACTGCTTATTGAGTTCTCAGCAAACTTGACAAGGCAAGGAAAACTCACTCTATTATCTCCTTAATAAAATGATAAAGAGTACCTGGTAGTGATAGCAAGATAAACAATTGTGCATATTCTGTCTGTTGGAAATTCAAGTCTTTGCCCTCATGTATTCTAGAAGAAAGAAGCTGCATGTGTAAGACCATATTCTGTTACCTTGGACGTGAACAAATGAAGGCCATAGACCTAACTCTTTATAGCTAAAGGTATCAAAAGTGAATGTACTTTCCTCAAGGATGTTAGGTGGAAAAGAAACAACACAGCCACACATAAGCTTGCACAAAATATAAATCATCTTGACATTGTGTGCACCAGTATCCACTGAAGCTAGTATCTAAGTGCTGATCTAAATCATCCTTTCTTCCCTCTCAGAAACAGCACGTGTACAAGAAGACATTGCAGGCCTTGATCTACCCCATCTCCAGCACCACTCCTCACAACTTTGAGATGTGGACAGCGACGACTCCCACCTACTGCTATGAATGTGAGGGTCTCCTTTGGGGGATCGCCAGGCAAGGGGTCCGCTGTACAGAGTGTGGGGTTAAGTGCCACGAGAAGTGCAAGGACCTTCTGAACGCAGACTGCTTACAACGTGAGGTCTACTTTTGATTATTGCTTTTCCCAAGGTAGCAAAGTATGATACATTTTTATGTTTCCATGCTTCGCAATGATGTGAAGAATGCAGTGTTGCATCTGCGTTTCAGGTGTTTCTGTCCCTGGTACTGAAAAGGTTGCTGAGCTGTATGCTAAGAACATGAAGTCTGCCATATCTGATTACCTTGTTCCCTTTGTTATCAGTACAGTTTCTGCAACGTTTGACTTTGAATGGTTGTAGTGTGTGAGTCATAAACGGTCATCAGCTGAACTTTGTGAATTACATAAAAAGTATCAGGTTGCCATACTTCTAGTCTAGGTCAAACATTGTAAAGATATTCTGTGTACAATCAGAATTTCTCTTTAGTATTCTTCTTCTTAAACTGTTGTTACACAGTGTGTAAACTTTCGAAAACATTTTCCCAGGTGCGGCGGAGAAGGCCAGCTCAAAGCACGGAGCAGAGGACAAAACACAAAACATCATCTCAGCCATGAGAGACAGGATGAAAATAAGGGAGAGAAACAAACCTGAGATTTTTGAGCTGATCAAGTAAGAAAACTTTAGTCTGATGTTGCTAGTACACACTATTGTTTTGCCAGCCAGCTTTGCCAGCCAGTATAACATCATATCAAGGTTTAAAACAGATTCAACATTACTGTTACTGTGCAACATATCAAATATGAAAGATTACAATCTCTGTTTTAATACATATATTTTGTAGTACCTGGTAGACTGTAATTCCATTCAATATTGCTTTCGGTAATTGTAGCAATAGGGGAGATAGGGAGTAGCTCAAAGTATCTTATTTAAGCAATGAGAACATTTTTTTCTAGCTGGCCTCAGACTGATCAAACAATTGCAAAGATAGAATTTTAGCGGTTGAACTGTGACTGCTAAAGTCATAGATTAAGGTTACTGTTAACATATCAAAATTACAGTATGTATAATGATTGCCAATTTGATTCAATGTCTATAGATTTCTATCTTATCTGTTTCATGTGATTACCAGAGTGCTAATGATAATGGAACTTATTTCTTGTTTGCAGGGAAGTTTTTAGTGTAGACAAAACCTCCCATGCAG
This sequence comes from Branchiostoma floridae, assembly GCF_000003815.2. Lineage (NCBI taxonomy): Eukaryota > Metazoa > Chordata > Leptocardii > Amphioxiformes > Branchiostomatidae > Branchiostoma > Branchiostoma floridae. The sequence continues at coordinate 23,416,135 of NC_049980.1, read as the reverse complement.
GACACATGAAGGCTGTAAAGCAGAGTGTTCTGGATGGGACATCCAAGTGGTCAGCCAAACTAGCAATATCAGGTAGACATGGCATACTCTTATACACTTTAACAGGCAAACTAGGGATACAGCTGTTTTCCAACATTTAGAGTGTGACCTCGAAAAGTTATTTTGACTAGACAGATGTGTAGTATGTCTCTATGGGCAAGATGTCTTTATTGTGCTTGAAATATCTTTTAGAATAGACACTACAAGTCAGGGTAGAATTTACCAGAAAGGAGTTTCAGACCACACAAAGTGTTAGGTAGTCACTACTATCTGTTCCCAGATTTGAATGATGTTTGATTTGCAAGACCTCCAGTGGTAATCATGGTGCAGAAAAATAAGTTTCAGAGTTATCTTTTAAGAAGTGTCTCAGGGTAAGTATAACTTAGAGAGGAGATTGATGAGTTTACTTTTCCTCTGCAGTGGTGAGTGCCCAGGGCCTGTGTCCAAAAGATAAGACTGGGACCAGTGATCCGTATGTGACAGTGCAAGTTGGCAGAGTCAAGAAGAGAACGAGAACAGTAATACAGGACCTGAACCCTGTCTGGGACGAGAAGTTTTACTTGTAAGTACTTCTCATGTTTGTTATGTGCTCATATCAAAGGTGATATAAATATAAGAAATATATAATGTAAGGTATTTTCTTCTTTTACACTGTTACTGTAATTCCTGATTTTTTCAATGTACTGTTATGTTCACGGTTTTCATGATGACGACTGTAACGTGAACTTATCATTACTGATAACAAATAATTCACAGACTTTTTTTATGTGCACTTGCCGCGGCAGTGAACATTTAGTTCCCAGAACAAGTTAAATTTTCTCAAACCGTGAAAGTTTGGTACCAAGAAGACAAAGTGAATTACAGTAATCATTGTGATCATTCTCAGTCCTAGCAGACTACGAAGAGCTGAAACTGTGAGCTGAACAATGTCATGAAAGTTACTGTGTAGCAACTGATTGATTATACTTACATTGACTTCACCTTTGAGTGTACTTAGTGGACTAGCCAATGTTAAAGATAGTCTCGCCATGAGATTTTTAAAACCCATCTGTTGTAATGCCAATCTTCTCCCTCTATTGCAGTGAGTGCCATAATTCATCTGATAGAATCAAAGTCCGGGTATGGTAAGTACCTGTCTGCCCTCAATCCCATTAGCTTAGATGCATTTTGCCAATTTTTTTTCTTGGCCACGTTGAAAATTATGATAAGGATTTAGTGTTGCCTTTCCCTGAAAGATTTTGATTGCAAAATATTTCGGGTAGTAGTTTGCCATAAGATTCCATTGTTTTCTTATATGTTACAGGGACGAAGACGATGACTTCAAGTCCAGGTTGAAGCAGAAGCTTAGTAGAGAATCAGATGACTTTCTTGGCCAAACTATTATAGAAGTTCGAACTCTCAGTGGAGAGATGGACGTTTGGTACAACTTAGGTAAGAAGGAAGTTGACGTTCTTATGATAAGTGAAAAACAAAGTCTTGTTTGAATTTTCTTTGAGTAATATAAACAAATATTTTTGTTGTTTAATACAAACAAGGACTGCCTTTTGAAATGTTTTTACTATCATAGATCCACCAATAAGAGTCTTATTCACTATAGGAATTTAAGACCTTGTGTTTTCACAACACAACTTAGCTTTAACTCTGGTATGTGGATAGTAATGTTGGAAAGTTGTACAAATTTATTTTGTTTCACTAGTCTTGTCTAATGATATGTCATTCTGCTCAAGTTCTGTATGATACCAATATCATGCTCCTACTGAAATCTCTAACTTTTTCCTTTCTAGACAAGAGAACAGATCGATCTTCAGTATCAGGAGCAATCAGGTTACGTATTAGTGTGGAAATCAAGGGAGAGGAGAAAGTGGCATCTTACTATGCACAGTACACATGCCTACATGAGGTGAGCTTTTCTACATAATGTGTATGATCATAACATTTCAATGTCCTCTATCAGTGTGTTCGAGTACATTACGGATATTTTAGTCATTGTATTCTATTGCACCTGTGTCAAGCTGTTTGGCTGTGCTTTTGTGTGGACCAATCCATTTGTCTTCAAAAGGTGGTTGCCCTGGCTGTATCTGCATGGAAAATGTATTTTGAGGTACAAAATGTATTGATGTTCATGTCTTTGAAATTCTTGTATCCTACAGAACCTCTTCCACTATCTCTGTGAAAAGAATGGTGGGATGTACAAGATACCTGATGCAAAAGGAGTAAGTACCACTGTGACATTACTCTGCAATCTCCCTTATTGAAATATAAGATATAGTTCTTAAGACTAAGCATTTGCCCAGTAAGGTCTCATACTTGAGTAAGTTGTCTTTATGAATATCTATGCTCAACTTCTACTACACCATAGATATATGAAAAGGAAAGTTGATAAAGAACAGTCTTCCTTTCATAAAGCTGCGTTTTATTCCTAAAGGTCAGAACCATCCCTGAATTGATTCTTAAAGATTAACGGCTATTCCTACCTTGTCGTCACCACAGGATGATGCTTGGAAGATTTATTTTGATGAACCTGCCCAGGAGATAGTGGACGAGTTCGCCATGAGATACGGCATCGAGTCCATTTATCAGGCAATGACGTAGGTTGTCAACGATTGATCTGAAAAATCCCGATCACCATATTGTAAATAGCCAGTAGCTGTGTACAGTAACCTGTATTAAGTGACCACCTCTGCAAAAGGGTCACCTGGCCATTGTGGCCACTTTTTTTGGTGGCCCTTTAGGTCATTTTTTGAAGCCTATCTGTATAGAAGTCACTTTTTCTACCATAACCATTTCCTTTAAGTCCCTTAGCTGGTCATGATAGACAGGTTTGACTGTATTAAATGACTTTATGTACTTGTATTACCTTGATGATACAGGACTTTACCAAATATATCAGACTGATCTTTTGATTCGGCAGTGCACGTTATGATCAACGGACACTTTTAAAAAGCTACTGGCTTAACATTTGATTCCTTCTGCACTCACTACATGCACATTTAGCTACAAATGTCTGTTACATGGCAGGACAAAAGGCAACCCCAAAGTGCCTGCTATTACTGTATACTTAGTTTATAACCTGTAATATCTAGAGTAGACAATTTCATCAATTTGCTCATTAGACATTAAGACTAGTTATGATGACTTACTGTTACACTGTCGCCCCTGTTTCCTCTGCAGCCATTTCTCTTGCCTGTGCTCCAAGTACATGTGCCCCGGTGTGCCAGCACTCATGAGCACGCTACTTGCCAACATAAATGCTTTCTATGCACACACATCTGCCTCAACCAATGTGTCAGCTAGTGACAGGTTTGCTGCCTCCAATTTTGGGGTGAGTACCGATTCTTCTGCTGCTGACAACTCTTTCTTCGTTGCTGCAGTTACTTAATGAAAAAGAACACGTGTATGGGGATTCCCTTTCATGTTGGCCATATAAGAGATTGGGACTTTATGAATTTTACAGGATATTTTAATCGTCTATCAAATTAATTTACCTGCCATGTAGCCAATGCTGTTTGCGTCTATCATACAGAAATTGTTTCTGAAGTTTAGTTTCAGCTTGAAATGAGCATGTTTTGACTGAGTTTAACATTTATCTATTTCCAGAAAGAGAGATTTGTAAAGCTTTTGGACCAGTTACACAACTCGCTGAGAATAGACCTTTCCATGTACCGGGTAAGTACTGTTACAGTTATGGCTTTTCAGTATAAGGCACACTGGTACCTTCACATGACACCTTCAGAAGAGTTGAATGTGTGTATCAAGCAAAATGATGAGAATGTTGGACAATTGTTTGAGCATTATGCTAGTGACAGTGAATTCAGAGTCAATCTTTTTATTGCCAGAGTTTACTAATTGCTATATCTTGTTCTATTATAATGTCTCTATTGAAGCATAATTTGCTACAACACTGAGCTCTCAAGTACATTTAATGCCTTTTTGGAGGACTTACAGATATTTTGTTTCTTTTCAGAATAATTTTGCATCTTCAAACCCAGAAAAGTTAGGAGATTTGAAGTCCACAGTGGACCTGCTCACAAGTATTACTTTCTTCAGAATGAAGGTAAGTGTTTGCATAAGTTATATAAGACTTCATCCTTTTGGCTAGAAACAGACCAAATCAAAAGTTTGGGTGTTTTCTAATAGAGTTAAAGACAAACCCTAAAGCTAATGTTTGATTTCCAGGTCCAAGAGTTGCAAAGCCCCCCAAGGGCAGGGACGGTAGTGAAAGAGTGTGTGAAAGCCTGCCTGAAGTCAACATATCAGTACATCTTTGACAACTGCTACGAACTCCATGAGAGAGAATTTGCTCCAGACAAGGACAAAGACAAAGTTCCGCTGGAGGAGAGAGGTCCGTCGCTGAAAAGCCTGGACTTCTGGACAAAACTCATCAACCTTGTTGTGTCTGTGATAGACGAAGACAAGGCCAGCTACACACCAGTGCTCAACCAGTAAGTCTTTCATCTTGTGCACATCAATAAATTTTCATTCTTTAGTATCAGCCTTGCCATTGAGTGGTCATTAGTAGAAATGTTCTAATGTTTACATAAGTATCAGGACCCACTTGATGGAATAGCGATTTGTATAGAATGTAGACAATCTGCTCAAAAAAACAAAAAATACTGTTAGGAAAAATGTGAAAACTTGACTCTTTGTCGTTACTCGCCTATCGATACATATCCAAAATTTCAACCTGTTGATTGTTGGGTATTGTCATACTAAAAGCTACATGTTTCATAGATTCCCATCAGAGTTGAACGTTGGTGAGCTGAGTGCAGCAACTATGTGGGAGCTGTTCTCTCAGGACATTAAATTTGCACTTGAAGGTAAGCCTTTTCTTGATTCATTCTAGTCTATTTTGATGTTTATGTCAGCTGTCAGTTCTCAATGTTAACTTTGGTTACTTGTTTGCTATTATTTCACATGCTATCTTAATGTTGATAGTGTTCTATTCATAGTATGCCGGCTAAAAAGAAACTGCAGACAAGCGATGTGATTTTTCAGAAAGTAATATGGTGTTGCAGGAGCATTGCTTTTTTAGGAGAAATGCAGGTTTTCAGAAGCAACATGGGTTTTCAGAAAATAGGGTTGTTTAAAAAGCAATATGTTTCTTTGTATATATTAAAACTATACCAGTGCCTAATCGTTCTGTCTCTGTATTCATTGCTTATTAAGAGTTACAACTACATATACTACATATGAATGCAAAGCCTTTACTGTTGCAGAGCACGATCAGCACAGGTTGTGTCCAGTGACAGACTACATGAACCTACACTTCAGAGTCAAGTGGCTTTACATTGAGTATGTAGCCAAGGTGCCTCCTTACAAGGGAACTGTTCCAGAATATCCCAGGTATAGCAAGACTGTCCTGTTTGCTCCAATTACTTTTTTTCCTTTTGTCTTTCTCTTTGAACTTAAAGATACATATAGATGTGTACCTGAAAGCTAACTTGAGTTTTTAAATCACATGATGGAGAATTTACTTGCATTAAGTCACCTGTCCAGAGTAATTGGGTAAGAAAACTTGAAATTCCTGCAAAGAGTTATATAATTATGTTCTCCAGAATGCAGATATACCTGGTAACCAGAATTTCCCAAATGTTGGTCTCTCACATTTATTTTTATCAGAAACAGTCTCTGCAAACCAAATTATTAAAAGGTTAAAATGACCATAGAGAAAATTATTTTCAGTGTACCTGAAATTGTTTCATTTGTTGTTGCAGGTGGTTTGAACCATTTGTGCTGCTTTGGCTGACAGAGAATGACAAGGTGTCCCTGGAGTTCCTGCATGGTGCACTGGACAGGGACAGAAAGGACGGGGTGAGTTCACAGGAGAGACAATGTTTTATTGGACTTCAATGTAGCACTAAATGGTCATATTTCATTGCCAACAGCATAAAGTATTACACTTTTGAACATGAAAGTTACTAGCTTTTGAGCCTACCTGCCTACGTACCTAATCCTCTTCGCTCCCTTTGGTGAAGCATAAGGCACTGACAAACTTCCTCCAGTCCTTGGCAATCCATCTAACTTGCCGGAACTTTGTGATGCCTTCATCTCCCCTTCTACAGTCCTTCTCCAGGTCGCAAGAGGCCTGCCTCTGCTTCGCTTCCCTTGCGGAATCCATTTGAGGGCGACACTAGCTTTTGAGGGTGTCTGCCCTAGCTTTTGCCCACCATATAAAGTTTGCTTGTCACAGGGGTGAAGTCATGAATTAATCCATCTTACCCTTTCTATTTTACAGTTCCAACAAAGCTCGGAGCATGCATTGTTTTCCTGCTCCGTTGTGGATGTGTTCACACAACTGAACCAAAGTTTTGATATCATCAAAAAGCTGGAATGTCCAGACCCAGAGGTGACCAAGCATTACATGAAGAGGTTTGCTGCTGTGAGTACAACTTTTCTTTTTAATTCCATGTTTGAGATGCAGTTACCTGACAGTGGAAAATTTATTGGCCAATGGAGCTTTCGCTTGTAGCCTTTTGAATGCCATCACCAGTCATTGTACCTTTTCTTTATTATTGGTATACAAATCAGACAAAACACAGTGTTAATGCACTCTAGCAGAGCTAATATTATTATCACCACTGGGACATTTGAAAATAGAATAAACACAGGACAAAAGAATGTGAGATCAAATGAAATTTGATTGTACCTTCACAGCATTTTGACTGTAATGATATTAATGAAGTGCCTTTATTTTCCAGACTGTCAACACTGTATTGCTGGAGTATGCTAACATTGTGCAGAAGGAGTTTGACCAGTACTGTGCAGAAGAGAAAAAGGTCAGCAGCAATGAATTCATGTAGCAGATGAAATATTCGTTAGTGCATGTTATGCTGTGTGGGTGATGAAACACATGCAAAATAGAGCAGCTTAGCTATGACAGCAGTAATGCCATGAAGGCTCAAGTTTTGTTATATGTGTGCATACAGACTCTGAAAAAACACAACTTATCAAGGCGAGTACACAGCTAGGTAAGCCACTGACAAGACAATAATTAAACATCAACAGCAACAAAAAAACAACTGTTTTAGGTGTGTAGCTGGGACGAAAAGTACTCTTGGTCTGACCATAGCACTGAAACACTGTCACTAAGATCGATTGTGGGTCTGTCCCTGTTGCTGAACATGTACAAATAACTACTTTGGGTCTGTGCTGAACATGTGCAAATAACTATTGTGGGTCTGTCCATGGTGCTGAACATGTGCAAATAATTATTGTTGGTCCATCCCTGGTGCAGAACATGTACAAATAACTTTTGTGGGTCTGTCCCTGGTGCTTAACGTTTTCAAATAATACTTTGGGTCTGTGCTGAACATGTGCAAATAACTATTGTGGGTCTGTCCATGGTGCTGAATATGTACAAATAACTATTGTGGGTCTGTCCATGGTGCTGAACATGTACAAATAACTATTGTGGGTCTGTCCCTGGTGCTTAACGTTTTCAAATAATACTTTGGGTCTGTGCTGAGCATGTGCAAATAACTATTGTGGGTCTGTCCATGGTGCTGAATATGTACAAATAACTATTGTGGGTCTGTCCCTGGTGCTGAACATGCACAAATAACTACTTTGGGTCTGTCCATGGTGCTGAACATTTGCAAATAACTATTGTGGGTCTGTCCCTGGTGCTGAACATGTACGAATAACTACTTTGCATCTGTCCCTGGTGCTGAACACTCACTAAGAACTACATTGGGCCTGCCCCTGGTGCTGAAAATGTACAATTAACTATTGTGGGTCTGTCCAATGGTTCTGAATACGTACAAATAATTATTTTGGGATTGTTCCTGGTGCTGAAAATGCTGTTTTCAATAACTTAAAAAACACACAACAGGCATCAGACTTTTCCAAACAGCTTAGATTTTAACACTGCATTGAATACTTGGTTATTGCTACAGGCTTGTGTCCTGATGAACAACATTCAGCAGCTCAGAGTCCAGCTGGAGAAAGTCTTTGAGTCCATGGGAGGTGACAAGGTATGGAACAGACCAACGCAACATGCCACGCAGACAAGTTTGTCAGTGGATTTTAGAACACTCAGTTGTGCCTCTTGTGGCATTTCTGTTTAACAAACCATGTAGCCATATTTCTATCAAGTGACTGTCAATTTGGCTGTCATTTATGTCTTGTATGTTCAGGCTCGTATGTCCCACTAAATGGAATTTTTTGTTAGAGGAGTGAATCTGGCAGCCACCTAGGTCTTCCTTCCTCTAGCATGACCAAAATATGTCTTTATAGGTGTGAGAACTCCCATCGTCAGTTGGGTTGCGATTACTTTGCTCATTCCACGTAGATAGATTCTTGCTCCATCATCCATAAATGTCTAGAGAAGAAGAGGAAGTAGGAATTATTCGAAGTTCTACATGTTAGGTATGAAAGAAAAATGCATTTTTTTTCCAGCTGGACCCGGAGGCAGGAGATATTCTGAAGGAACTCCAGGTGAAGCTCAACAATGTGCTAGATGAGCTGAGCCAAGTGTTCGCCAACAGGTGAGTCTCTTGATGCAACGCTGTTTGAAAATTAAGATGTATGTCTGTTTAGTTTAGCTCGCTGAAACCCATTCTTCTGATGAACTGATAGAAAAAACAGATATTTTGAGGATGAACTGAACTGATATTTTGAGACAGCAGGTCAAACTTAACTGTACAGGAAAAATTCTGATGGTTTTTTGACACTCAAGTACTATTTAGACCAAAACTCCATGGTATTGTTTCTGTCTATTTCTTCTAGTCTTGAGCCCCAGATAAAGGAGGCTGTCGTGAGTATGGGTAATCAGCTCAGCAAGATCAAGGGAGCAGGAAACGTTTCCCTCAACCAACCAAGCGCCAGGAACAACGTCGCCCAGGAAGCTGATGTTGTCATCAAACCTCTCATGGACCTGTTGGATAAAAAGTGAGTTTTTCATGACCACTTAGATTTCTTAGCTCTTCCTAGGGACCAATCAATGTGTTCCGCATATTCACCACCCCCTGCTATGTACTCAATAAAAATATGAGCTTGATTGGGCAAAGCATTTTGGAGTTATTGGCCCAAAGTCTGGAATTAAATTGTTTTTCCAGAATGAAATTTTGGCTTGTTCTGATACTTTATATGAAAATTGGTTTGCAGTTGTGGTTGAAGTACTTTCTTCTTTTGTCCATGTCTATGATAGTATGCGTTTTGAAGAAAGGTGTGCTGTATCTGAAGTGATATTTGATACATTTTTCAGATCACAATATACTTGGTGATGTCTATTAGGATGTAAAATGTTCTATGGCATTGGTGTACCCTAAGACAAATTATGGCCTATACAATGTACATATCTTGTAACTAATGATTACTCATGTGTTGTGTCCTGCACAGTTTGACACTCTTTGCCAAGGTCTGTGAGAAGACAGTTCTGAAGAGAATCCTGAAAGAGCTATGGAGGATCGTCATGAACACTATGGAGAAGACTGTCGTTCTTCCACCTCTCACAGACATTAGTGTAAGTATTCAGATTCACTTTGTTTATTTTTTCATTCATACTGATGGCAATGGATTGTGAATTGCACAATGCCTTTCCTCCATTCTGTTCCTGTGCCTTCTGTCTGCAAACATAAGCTAGTTTTTGCACTATTCACTGTGACCAAATATATATATTTGTACATGTATGTGGTATTTCTGCTTTAGAGTCTGCTAGCACTCTAACTCAACAGCAGCTATCAGTCAGTAGCAAGGCCTGTATTATTATGATAGATCCTGGATATGAATTGGTTAATGCTAAGCTTGTTTGAATAATTGTGTGTTGCATTAGTAATCAAAAGCACTTTTTAACTCAAAGTTCAGTGTAGAACAAAACAAAACATGTGCATTAGATATGCAACAACAAGGCTGTATGGGAAATCTTTAGCATGCTATTTTTTTCTTTTACATATAAATGATTATACAATCAGAATGTCAGCTCTTTCTGACTATGCCATCCCTAATGGATGTGTCTCTGTTACATGCTTCTGTAGAAAATTGGGCAATACCTACACCAGGTTGAAGAGGTAATGTTTTGTATAAGATTTAAAGTGGTTGTGTGTCGTGTGTGTGTACTGTACAGTATTTCAGTTGTATGATGTGGTGCAACAATATTATACAGCATGAAATTGTGTAGATGAAAAAAGCTGACAGAAAATATCATGCATTCCATAAGATACTGTAGTTTTATATCCTCAGGATCATGTAGATGTTAATTTTTACTTCAGTCTGTAAAAAGGCAGCTAGTTGTTCTGTACGTTATGTGTTATTTAGAGCACCTCAAGAATACACAGATGGTGGAAGTGGTTCCTTTTTGCCACTTTCCACTTTGGTAATGATTTGGTTGATATTTTTGTTGATGTTGTTGATAAAACAGTCAAGCTGAGGTTGGTGTATGTAGTATTCTACAGATGAAATATCAACAATGTCACTTTGACTTTTTGCAGTTTTGTTGTAGAAATTATGTCCGTCAATGCTTCTATATGGACACAGACCAATGTGGCAGAGCCACTAAGCTCTGGGGATGTTGAAAACATTTGCTTGTCAAGGAACATGATTTGTGTCCAATGTGTATGACCGAGCCATGGTAATGAACAGCTTGTGTGTTGTGCATGCTTGTGTTGTATCTGTATGTTTGCTTTTGGTGTACAAAATTGTGTCTTCCAAGATAATGCAGAATGTAAACATGACTCTCTCTCCTTTATGCTATGTCTGCGAGCAGGGTTCACAGTTACTTCTGTCTGCGGCCAAGGAACTTGCTCATTTCTCGCAGTTCAAGCAGGTAGAGCTCCGACACGGTGTCTGCACGACACGTGCATGTACATGTACACTGACTGCATGCATGCATTTCAGCTTTGTTAACCTGGTGTTGTGGGTTGTAAAGTACGGGTCTTGTGCATGATACATGATTGTGCATATAGGTCAAGATTAAAGATAGGATAGTCTAACACATCTTTTCTTTCATCCTTTATGGACCCAACATGTCTCATCACAATCATTGATGGAACAAGCTTCACAAGAAGCTGTATACTTGTACCATCAGTCATTGATAACCCTAGTAGTATCCTCTTATCTCATTTTCATTGGTTCTTTTCTTTCAATGCAATGGTGGCAAGGTATTATACATTAGTCTTATGCATGTGTCAAAGGCTGGGCACAAAGACATTTCAGGTTTAAAAGAGGTTACTAGTAATTTTTAATCACTGGTGAGATGTTAGAGTATGTAAAGTGTCAGCAATGTGCTTGTCAATCCGAGCATTCTACATGGTATTCTGCAGAAAATTATTGGAAAGCGAGGAAAAAGGCTTGATCTAGCACGGTTAAGTCCAGAGCAGCTTAAATTTGCCACGTTTCTCATATTGAGAGTGAGTACATGTAATCTAGTGCAGGTGTTATCACTGTTGGATGGGCACTAACAAAAAACAGATTCAAACTGAGGGTTCTGTGTTTTAGGACTCATATGGTGACCGTTATACCGATTATTGGTGTTTGTAAAATATCTGGTGTTGGTCTCTGGTAAATCTCAATTTGTGTTCAAAACCAGAAAACGCATGCCAAAATGGGTTGTGGGCCAATGTAAAAAATAATGTTACATTTCCAGGGTTAATGGGTTTTTGAGATGGAATAAGAGCCTCCAGATATCAGTTTTCTGGTGCAGTTGATAACATTCTGTTGTCTTCCACAGGACATGAACCAGGAAGATGCCAAGAACCTTAGCCCCAGGCAGTGTGCTGTTCTGGACAGTGCTCTGGACACAATTAAGGTAAAGACAGCACCTGTCATTCATTCGTTGGTTGACTAAAGTCATAATTTAAAGACATGACCTCTCCAAGTCTTTTAACAGCAGAATATTTTGAATCTAAGGCTACATAATTGTGCAATTATTCTAGTAGAATGAACAGAAGAGTTGCCAATTTTGAGGCAATTAACTTTGTGTATTTTCTAAAAAAAAGATATCTTGCCTTGTTTTTCAGCAATATTTTCACGCCGGAGGAAATGGCCTTAAGAAGACTTTCCTGGAGAAATCCCCAGACCTTCAGTCTCTGAAATACGCACTCTCCCTGTACACCCAGACCACGGACACTCTCATCAAGACGTTTGTGCAGACACAGACTCAGCAAGGTACAGTTGTACATTCCCTGCCCCATTTACCTTGACCAGGCCTGGCAAGCAATGGCCCTGGCCAAACATCCTACCAGTCAGCGGTTAGCGATGGTCAGTCTTTTTCCTGCTATAGAGAAAGCTACCAGCCAATCACCCAGCCTCTTGACTGTATGAAGCAACGTAATTGGTTGGTAATGTTCAGGTATGTGTACATCCCAAGGTCAAGTAAGACTAAGTGACAACATTATATAGCAGATCATGTATCTTTAAAGCTAAATGTCACTTACGATGCTAACAATATTTCCACAGACCAGCCAAGTGTAGACGATCCCCAGGGCGAAGTGTCGATCCAGGTGGACCTGTTCACCCATCCAGGAACGGGAGAACACAAAGTCACTGTCAAAGGTAGGAGCTGTCCAAGATTATCACACCATCTGCTTCTGTATGTAAATCAGAGATTTGGCTGTACCAATAATGGGCCATGTCTCACTGTTGGCATGTTTGAAGTCCTAGGAAACAGAAAAGCAACCTCAGTAAATACACACTGTGAAAGATGCAAACTTAAACACTACCAGTTAGTATCTGATAAGACTTGTCAAAAGCATCTTTGGATTAGGGCCCACAAAGAGTTTCAATCGGGGTGTATCGCTGTAACAGTTACATGTTGACCCATGTTTTTTGCTGATAGATTTGACTTTTCAGTCCACTTGATGTTCTCATTCATCTAAGCTGGTGATGCTATGGTGTGAAGTGCGCTTATGAACTTATGCCTCAAACACTTTTTCCCCAGTCGTTGCAGCCAATGACCTGAAGTGGCAGACAACAGGCATGTTCAGACCCTTCGTGGAGGTGAATCTGATCGGCCCGCACCTGAGTGACAAAAGGCGGAAACACTCCACTAAATCAAAGAGCAATAACTGGTCTCCAAAATATAACGAGACCTTTCATTTGTAAGTAGTCGAATCTTTTCCTAAGTGTTCTTGTGTGAAATTATATGTAAAATTTAAGGGAAATCACAATGTTTGGGCTAGAGGAGTGTTTCAAATTGACAAAAAAAAGGCTAGATTGAGATATCAACAATCATTCTAAGAAAACTTAGCCACAACATTGTACAATTTCCCTTTTTTTTGTGTCACTACCATGAAGTTCTCACATGCATTTGCTCATAAGTCATGGAAGCTGGCAGACAGTAGTTTTGTTGATATGTCTGAAATTGCTAAATCCCTTTTTATTTTGCCTGTAGCATCCTTGGTAATGAGGATGAACCCGATGCCTTTGAACTCCACATATGTGTGAAGGACTACTGCTTTGCCCGTGAGGATCGTCTGATTGGCGTCGCTGTCATGCAGTTGCGCGATATTGTTGAAGCTGGCAGCTGTGCGTGCTGGTGCGCCCTGGGAAGGAACGTGCACCTCGACGAAACAGGCTGGACAATATTACGCATCCTATCACAGAGGTCCAACGACGAGGTGGCAAAGGAGTTTGTCAAGCTCAAATCCGAGACCAGATCAGATATGGAGCTGGGTTGAGCTTATGTGCCCAAAGTGGACATGTCCAACGTCAACATGCCGAAAGTGGACATGTCCAATGTCAACATGTCAGCCATCAATATGCCAAGTGTCAACGTCCCTGATGTTAACATGCCAAATGTCAGCGTACAGAGCATTGGTATGCCAAACGTCAGCATACCTAATGTCTCTGTACCGAACGTCACTAAAGCTAAAGCCCAGACATAAGTCCAACCCAGCATCCATACCTCAACCATCCATTGCAGAAATCCCTATCTACCCTATCTTATTGGTTTCTTTGACATGACAAAGGACAAACAAAAGAACAGAATTCCAAGTTGTTCCTAATCAAGAACTGGAATAATTCCAGGTGTTTTTCGTTTTTACAAGACAGAAACACCTTGCAAGTTTGATTTCCAATATGACAAGCTAACTCAGCCATATTGACTGGATTACGCTTGTTTGTTGCAACTGTAATTATAAGGTACGATAATCATACTATTACCAAAGTACATTTGTGCAATGTATGGTATCATAAATCAAGATCAGATTGGAATACTACTTATTTATTTAATCCTAACCCTTTATTTGAATCATGGTATTCATTCCAGATTCCAATCAATAGTTCTCTTGTTGATGTACCCTTACCAGAACAATGCTTTACACTTGCAGTAATATGTTGTATATTGTACTATACTCATAACCTTCCTTCAATTCGCTCATTCTGATATAAGAGAGGGATGGTGGGCCTGACATTGCAGTATTAGAAGATCCATGCCTGTTCATGTAATGGAGACCTGAAGTCCAGGTAAACAGCTCAATTACAATGTTACATGGGGCTGCTAGGCACTGATGCTACTCTGTATATCCACTGAACATTCCAGAATGTTTGTTGGATATACTGGTACACGTGTGGCCATTTTGGTAGCATCTAAGGTAGCATCTGCAATGCAGGTAAACCTGACTTCTGACCTATTGGTGGTAACTAGTGTCCGGCAGTGGGCAGTGCTCTAAATCCTGTACATGTACAAAATCAACGTCAACACTACCGGGACATTTGAGCTGACCAAAGCAGCATGGTATGTGAAAACATATTGTGTTTCTTACTGAATTTCTTCCTCAACAATCTATGCAGCTGAGTGGAAGTGGCAGTGTTCATTTTTTAATGATTGTTTTATGATTACCCAGATGATGTGTATGTGGAAAGAAAATTGTAGATTTTTTGTTATGTCTTTGTTGGTAGTTTTTTGTTATGTCTTTGTTGGTAGTTTTTGAGGTCCAAGACCATGTGAGATTACTTTTCTACTAGACACAGTGGACTGACTGTTTTTACCCAGCTGTATTCAAGTTATCATCATGTAAAAATCAAGGGAAACAGCTGATTGTTTTAACTAAATCATCACAAGTGCAACTTTCTCATTGCCATGCTTTAATTGTTGCTATGTAGGCAGGCCAACTCCTGTTGGTCCTGCACCTGTATATGTGTAGACAAAGGTATGGACTCAGAAGAATTTGTGGAAAAAGGGCTTGTTGGTAGAAAAGAATTTGGATGTCCATACCTTAAGTTCTGAATTGATGGTTTTGCTATTGACTGAAATAGTGAAATATATCCGTCCGTCCTACATGTAGCTGATATACCAACATTGTATATCCTGATTTTAACAATTCTGGACAGACATTACCAGTTCATTTTTGGTGTAAGATTATACCACAGCCAGTCATTGTTTTTAGAAATGTGTCCATATGTGTAATCATTCTAA